>NC_090277.1:60841878-61016878 GCF_040414725.1 Anabrus simplex
TGTCGCGTCGGGATTCTATGGCTATTGTGATAATTTAACATTCCGCCTGTGGTGAAACAAGCTTCATGTGTGAAAAACACATACACAGGAAAGTGAGAATCGACTGCAAGGTGCTGCAAGACACATTGGCTGAACACGACTCGAGATCCGAAGTCAGCAGGACTCAATGCCTGCAGTTTCTGTTGATGGTAGGGGTTTAGCTGTATTTCACGTAATACTTGCGACACAGTCATATGCGAAACATTCATTTCACGCGCAACTGCTCGAGTGCTGATTGCAGCCGCTCCATCCACGAGAGCAAGTACTGCATCTTCTAAGTCGGGAGTCCGTGTAATTCGTCGTCCTCCTCGGTCATTGTACTGTGGTACCAATTGCCCTGTTTCACGGAATCGTTGGCACAATCGTGGAAACATGGTGTAAGCTGGATGTCTCCTACGTGAATAATTGGTCCTGTACAACAGTTCGGCTTCTCTGTTGCTTCCATTCGCTTGCCCATACACGAACACCGTATTTGCAAGTTCTGTAACTCCATTTGGATAGGGCTCATCAACGTGATCAACGTACCACTTCAAGCCGTAAACAAAGACTGAAGCCCCAAAGGAGTGCGACGGACTTCAGTGGACGGCACAATTCCTATCCTCGCCGCTAGACGGAGGCTGCATTCATTCCATTTCTGAGCCGGTGAAGTGACTGGAAATAGGCTGTGAAGCTTTTTAAATTCATTTCCCAGATATTTAGCCCTAATTGAATGAGTGTCCGTACATGCTCTCAATAGATGAGCCCCTTGCATTGATTTCCCACAGAATAACGAACGACTTTCGGCGTGTTTCTCTCCTAGACTCTTATTCATTTTTATACTTATTAAACACCCCGTCATAATTACTACTTATATATTCATAAACTTTCCTAAATTTAAAAACCAATGTTTTTACTTTAGGTAATTTTTGAAAATTCTAATATATAATGTTCTGTTGGTTTACATTTTGCCTTGATCATCTGCTTCTCAATATCTTTAATTCTAATCGTTATATTCTTTCTGATCTTCTTATTTTTGTTCTGAATCTCTCCATCTTATATCTCTTCTATTCCTATTCTGTTCACCATCATTTTTTACTTTGCTTACGAGGGGAATTCGCCAAGTGTAACAACTCGATTTCCCAGAAACATCACTCACTGAAACAAGGGTCCAAATAAGCGAACACATGTTTCGGCTTATCAGTAGGCACTTGACCGTTTCCAAGAAAATGACGGTCTAAGTTTCCGACGTACTTTATGTTCATGTTAGCTCGTAAGAAGTTCAACTGACACGGTGACTCAGTGGCTTTCGCCATTCCTTTTCTGTCCCTTCCGATCTTCCCATCCTCTGCAAGGCCCCTGTTCAGTTAAAAGGGGGGACGTATGCGATGTTGGGTCAAAAATGCGATGTTTTGAAAACAGTGTTATTATTTAGTTAGATAGGTTGACAATATATTTCCAAAGTTTCGTGATGATATTCAGCCTACAAGTGTGTCAAAAGTGCATAAGGCCACGCCCCCTTCGTGGTAGTCATCATGACATAAACTGAAATATTTTGTCCATTTGGACGGGCAAAAGTTGAGACAATTCTTACTGCGCGATCAAGAAGGCTGTGACAACTTCCGCTCTATTGCCGTGTGTGCATAGCCCACTTCCGCTGTAAACAGAGTTGCGAATTATTGTTGTTGCCAGATTATAAACCAATTTCTGAAGTGAGCGGAGTAAGTGAGTGAGTTGAAGATGGGAAACCACTCGGAGGCTTACACAGGCTCACAGATAAAGACATACACAGTCTGCAGGTTTACTATGGGAAGGCCATAAGAGACAAAGTTGGAGATGTCAAAGCCATGCAAAAAGCAGTGTGGGCAATATTTTTTCACAAGCTCTCTACTGATGAACATGCAATACATACTCTTTGCAGCATAACCTGGTGCAAATATAAACAAGCACAGGCAGAAGGGAGATCATAGAAACATAAACACAATCTTCCTGAAGCTGTAATGAATGCCATAAAGCCCATATTCCGGATTCTAGCACACCCAGATCTGTTAAAAAAATGCACCCATGGCAAAACTCAAAACGCGAATGAGAGTTACAACCAGTTAATATGGAAAAGGTGTCCAAAAACAACATTTGCTGCTTCTGATGTTGTTAAAATTGCTGCATATGTTGCATGTTTGGTGTTCAAGGATAGAAATAACGGAAGAATCAAGGTCCTTGAAAGGCTTGGTTTTGATGCTGGTGCTGGGGATATACTAAAGACAATGGGTTGGGATATACTGTAGTACCATATCTGAAGTACTTATTTGATTATTGTTTGGCCGAAGGAACTATACCAGATGAATGGAGAGTTGCTATAGTAGCCCCTGTGTATAAAGGAAAGGGTGATAGACATAAAGCTGAAAATTACATGCCAGTAAGTTTGACATGCATTGTATGTAAGCTTTGGGAAGGCATTCTTTCTGATTATATTAGACATGTTTGTGAAATAAATAACTGGTTCGATAGAAGGCAATTCGGTTTTAGGAAAGGTTATTCCACTGAAGCTCAACTTGTAGGATTCCAGCAAGATATAGCAGATATCTTGGATTCTGGAGGTCAAATGGACTGTATCGCGATTGACATGTCTAAAGCATTTGATAGGGTGGATCATGGGAGACTACTGGCAAAAATGAGTGCAATTGGACTAGACAAAAGAGTGACAGAATGGGTTGCTATATTTCTAGAAAATAGATCTCAGAGAGTTAGAGTAGGTGAAGCTTTGTCTGACCCTGTAATAGTTGAGAGGGGAGTTCCTCAGGGCAGTGTTATCGGACCTTTATGTTTCCTTATATATATAAATGATATGAGTAAAGGGGTGGAATCGGAGGTAAGGCTTTTTGCGGATGATGTTATTCTCTATAGAGTGATAAATAAGTTACAAGATTGTGAGCAACTGCAACGTGAGCTCGAAAATATTGTGAGATGGACAGCAGGCAATGGTATGTTGATAAACGGGGCTAAAAGTCAGGTTGTGAGTTTTACAAATAGGAAAAGTCCTCTCAGTTTTAATTACTGCGTTGATGGGGTGAAAGTTCCTTTTGGGGATCATTGTAAGTATCTAGGTGTTAATATAAGGAAAGATCTTCACTGGGGTAATCACATAAATGGGATTGTAAATAAAGGGTAGCGATCTCTGCACATGGTTATGAGGGTGTTTAGGGGTTGTAGTAAGGATGTAAAGGAGAGTGCATATAGGTCTCTGGTAAGACCCCAAGTAGAGTATGGTTCCAGTGTATGGGACCCTCACCAGGATTACCTGATTCAAGAACTGGAAAAAATCCAAAGAAAAGCAGCTCGATTTGTTCTGGGTGATTTCCGACAAAAGAGTAGCGTTACAAAAATGTTGCAATGTTTGGGTTGGGAAGAATTGAGAGAAAGAAGAAGAGCTACTCGACTAAGTGGTATGTTCCGAGCTGTCAGCGGAGAGATGGCGTGGAATGACATTAGTAGACGAATAGGTTTGAATGGCGTCTATAAAAGTAGGAAAGATCACAATATGAAGATAACGTTGGAATTCAAGAGGACAAACTGGGGCAAAAATTCATTTATAGGAAGGGGAGTTAGGGATTGGAATAACTTACCAAGGGAGACGTTCAATAAATTTCCAATTTCTTTGAAATCATTTCGGAAAAGGCTAGGAAAGCAACAGATAGGGAATCTGCCACCTGGGCGACTGCCCTAAATGCAGATCAGTATTGATTGATTGATTGATTGATTGATTGATTGCTTACACGCGGACAATTCTGGGAAAGATAGACGACCAACGCATTGCTACTTCAGAACTATCAGGGGAAATGCTCATCAAAGAGTCCAGGCAAATGAAACAGGTGAAAAGGAGAGGTTTAGAAGAGTCACAGGAAGAAGAGGAATATGGTTATGGCCAGCATTAGTTGCTTGTTTCTGGTAAATAACATTTCAAATTTTCTTTCTTCATTTCCCGTAAATTACATATTGCAACATATACGGAACATTTTCTCCTAAATTAATAAGGCTATTCTACTGAAATTTGGTACAGGTATTTCAAATAACTAGGTCTACAATACCCTCGGACAGTTTTTTCCTAAATAAATTTGGAAAGAAATTATGCATTTATATATACCTATAAAAGAGGTCAATATTTTTTTCTAGAATAAAAAATATAATTTATAAAAAACAAAAACATTATGAGTAATTCTGTTCGAGATAATTTTTGAACTGCATTTTTACAGTCTATATACAAAAGTTCAAGTTCATAGCAAAGACTGTTTTTGAGTAAAAGTTCCTTACATTATGACAAAATTTTCAAATTTTGAATTTGCAGAATTTGAAAAATATTAAATATTATCCTTTCATATTGGTGGAAAACATTCCTCTGACACCTATTTATGTGTATACAAAGTTTGGTAAAGCTAACTCTAAAATGCTCCGAGTTATAATAAAAATGCTGTTATACTGTAATATCGCATATGTCGCCCCTTAGCAGGTGAGGCCGCCTGGGCGAGTGTTTGGTCCTACACCACAGTTCTATTCCCCGACCCAAAGTATCACGCTCCAGGACACTGCCCTTGAGGCGGTAGAGGTGGGATCCCTCGCTGAGTCCGAGGGAAAAATACAACGCTAGAGGGTTAACAGATTAAGAAGGAAGAAAGAAAGAAAGAAAGAAAGAAAGAAGAAGGGAAGATAAGTAGTCTATACTGTACGTCATAAATGCATAACACTTTTTGTGAACCCTGTTGTAATTTTACAATCAACATAACGCCCTTGTACCCACTAACTTGATAAGAAACATTCGTGCAATAATCATCAACGGACGTAAGTAGATAAATGAAACAAAGCAACAAACAAACAAACGAACGAACGAACAAACGAACGAACGAACGAACGAACGAACGAACGAACGAACGAATGAACGAACGTAAATAAATAAATAAATAAATAAACGAACGCTGGGCGCAAAAGTGTGAAGTCGCGGCGAAAGCCACCGCGTCATTTGAACTTGTTACGCGCTAAAAGGCACATACAACACGTCCAAAACTTCGACCTTCATTTTCCTGGAAACGGTGTCGATAAGCCGAAACACGTGTTCGCGTATTTTGACCCCTCATTCATTCAGTGACGTTTCTGGCAAATCGGGTTTTTACCTTTGGCGGCTTCCCCTTGTTTCTTTGCTATTTGTTTTACGTTGCACCGACACAGATAGGTCTTACGGCGACGATGGGATAGGGAAGGCCTAGGAATGGGATGGAAGCGGCCGTGGCCTTAATTAAGGTACAGCCCCAGCATTTGCCTGGTGTGAAAATGGGAAACCACGGACGAACTCACTATCTCTCGGATGCAAGCTCACAGCTGCGTGCCTCTAAACGCACGGCCAACTCGTCCGGTCTTCCCCTTGTTAGCCAGATATCGTCTTTTAAATGATTCTTCTGATGTTTGTAAGGTTAATTCAGAGAATTAGAGTAGGTGAGGTGTCATCTGACCCTATAATTAATAATGGGGGGTCCCGCAGAGCAGTATTATCGGACCTTTCTGATTTATTAAATATAGTCACTCCCTGAAAAAATACATCATCTTGGAGGACTGCGTTCGGAGGCACCAGAGTATAATATGTGTTAAGGAAGGCGACCCCATATCTCCCAAGCTGTTCTCAACCGTATTAGAAATGGCCATGTGAAAAATCAACTGGCAAAGCACAGGAATCAAAATCAATGGGAAAAGGCTGAACAATTTAAGGTTTGCAGACGACATTACACTTTTGGCCAACGACATCGATGAACTACAAATTCTAATACATGATCTTGTCTCAGCCTGTCAAAAAGTGGGACTATCCATGAACCTTTCTAAAACCAAAGTAATGCTTAACAAATGGGCCCCAGCAGGAAAGCTGCATGTGGGAAACACCACATTACAACAGGTCAATGAATTTGTCTATCTTGGGCAACTTGTAAACATGAAAGGGGACTTAAGACCGGAAATCTTCCGACGTATCAAACTAGGATGGCAAGCCTACGGAAGAAATTCTTCAGTCTTCAAATCCAACATGCTACCCCACCTAAAGAAGATAGTCTTTGACCAGAGTGTTCTCCCCGTACTGACTTACGGTTGTGAAACCTGGACACTGAGCGAGTTTGTTAAGCAAAAACTCAGAACAACCCAAAGAGCTATGGAACGGTTCATGCTAGGCTTGACGAAGAAAGACAGGAAGAGAGCAGATTACATCAGGTCAGTCACAAAGGTCAGTGACATTTTAGAAAGGGTATTTACCCTAAAATGGCAGTGGGCAGGCCATGTTGCTCGGAGAACTGATGGTAGGTGGACAAAGCTTGTACTTGAGTGGTGTCCGAAAGATCATCTCAGACCAAGAGGAAGACCACCGGATAGATGGGATAAAGACATCCGGAAGATTACTGGGATCAATTGGCAGAACATCGCTCAAGACCGTCCCAGATGGAGAGACCTCATGAAAACCTACCTTGCTTCGGACTTAAAGAGGCCACATCGTAAAAACGATTGAATATGGCTGATAGTGATAGTGACATAGGTGTTGTTGTGTTAGTAATTCATTTGTCACGGACATCGGCGATTAGATGGCGCTCAGGAGGCCTGCGCACTCTGTTTTGACGCTACAGGTATTAATTGTGCTGAGGTTAGAGGCGAATAACGTTTGCATAATTCATTCTAGGGTACAACTATGCCTCGCCGAGTACGTTCTCGTGTCGAACAATTGCAGTCATTTGAACAGGGTCGCATTGTGGGCCTGCGGGAAGCTGGATGGACGTATCGAAGGTTTTCTGCACATGTTGGGCACAATGTATCGGTGGTGTGTTACTGCTTTCAGCACACCCGTAGACCAGGCTCCGGACGTCCGCGTAATACTGACGCACGTCAAGATTGACGCATTGTGCTAGCACCGGTGGCCGACTGAACATCATCCAGGAACGAAATCCGGCCACATGTTGCACCTGCTATGTCACCATGGACCATTAAGAACCGTCTGCTTGCAGCAGGATTACGATCACTTGCGCCTCCGGCCAGGCTACCACTGACACCACAACGGTTACGTGAACGATGGTGATCCATGAAATATCACTGTAATATTTGTCACAACCGAAAGGTAATCATTGATTAACTCAAATAAAGTCTCGAATCCCAGGTTGATTAAGAAATACCGTCGTTACTAGCAAGAAATATGTACACGTATTTACTGGTTGTAAATAGGAGTCCATGGTGTTGCACTTCGCTGCTTGCGCCGTCTTTTGTTTCTTTATTGAGGTCCAGGGCTGGCACCGGTGAATGGGAGTGCTATGTCTGCGATTTTTGTTATCTTTGGCCATATGTCTTGCATTCCGCTGCTCGCGCCGTCGTATTTTTTTCTTGAGGTCCAGGGCTGGCACCAACGAGCTCTCTTTCTAGCGAATGGGAGTGCGGGTATTTTGTTGAAAAATAACATGATCCGTGGACCAATAAATCTCTTAATGAATCAGTTAATGCACATGAAGTGACAACCCACCAAATTACATCGAATGAGAAAAATCAATGAAACGACACCAAAGAACTTCAGTGAGCAAAGACATCACAGACGAGAGTGTTGGACAAACAAAACACTTACGGAAGCGCTGCGACGTAGCAGAAATAGTTGTTGTAAGGCAGTAAAATATGTATTCTCTAAAATAAAATATTTCGTATTATTTCTTAATTAACCTGGGATTTGAGACTTTATTTGAGTAAAAGCAATTACTATCTTCCATTTGTTACAAATATTGCAGTAATATTATTATAATTATTTGGGGATATTAGGTCGTGTAATAATAAATAAACACCAGCTGACGCGTTTCAATCCTGCGACCAGGATCGTCTTCAGAGCAGCAACAAAGCAAAATGGCTACGGTCACTCCATAGTAACCAGACTCAAGATAGAGAAACCCTGTTAGAAACGTAGTTCATTCCAGGGCCTCCAGAGTCACGGAGAAAGATGTTGAGTTAACTATGGAGGGTAGCCATGATCTACTCAGTATATAGCCGTCTCCATTGTTGAAATTATTCGGGCGTTTAGCAATTTCTATCGCCTCACAAATGATTCTGGGAATAAAATGTTTATCTTTACAAATGACAGAAGTTGCATCAAAATTTATTTGATGGTCATTATGTATGGCATGTTCTGCCACAGCAGACTTCTCTGGCTGGCAAAGACGTAAGTGCCTGCGATGTTCTTTAACCCTTGTTGCTACTTTCCTACATGTTTGGCCTACATAAACCGATCCACAGGAGCAAGGAATCATATATATTCCAGCGCAGTTTAAACCAATAGGATCTTTGACAGATCGCAAACAATTGCCTATGGTGATATTAGGCTTAAAAATGGTCTTGATATTGTGCTTTCTGAGAATATTGCCAATCCTATCCGTGACAGATTGCACGTATGGCAAGAAGGCCAGACTGGCAAGAAGGCGAGCTGGCCGTGCGGTTAGGGACGCGGAGCTGTGAGCTTGCATCCGGGAGATAGTGGGTTCTAATCCCACTGTCGGCAGCCCTGGAGATGGTTTTGGTTTTCCATTTCTACACCAGGCAAATGCTGGGGTTGTACCTTAATTAAGGCCATGGCCGCTTCCTTCCCATTCCTAGACCTTTCCTATCCCATCGTCTCCATAAGACCTATCTGTATCGGTGCGATGTAAAGCAAATTAAAAAATGATTTAAAAAAGTCAACAGCTGGGAGACGTTACTTCCATACGACTACAGGAGCCTTCTGCACATAGATGTACGGAAGGAAGTTTCTAAGGCGTAAAATCTGGAGAAGGCGGCAAAAGATTTTCTATCAAGAAATGAATGCCTTTGCCGGCGGGACCTGGTGTTTACTGTGCACTGAGTCTACTTTCATTGATCTGTCCCTGTCTTATACTTGGCTTTTACAAAATGAAAGTGACTGAGGTGTGAGTGACGCTAGTAATGCCATTCCTTATGCAGGCAGTCCTTGCTAGGAATGGTGTAAAAGTGTTGCTCATAAGGTCGGTTGGTGCTTGTATTTTAGCGGGCTTGGCAGATCGGTATGTAATAGCAACTTCTGGCTCAGTGATGAAAGCAACGGGAAAATACATCACTCCCCATTTCCCTAGTACGCCTGTTCAGTGATGCCTAGGCCATCTATGACAGCCGATGGCAGAACAGTTGAGGATCCAACCAGCCTTAGGCCTGAAGACTAAACATACATACATCAAGAAATGAGATTGTTTTTCACATTTCATACCATGAAACGAACAATATAAAACGCGTGGACGATTTGCATAGCGACGAATTTTTCCCCCTACAATTTGCTTTACATCGCACCGACACAGATAGGTTTTATAGGGATGATGGGATAGGAAAGGGCTAGGAGTGGGATGGAAGGAAGCAGCCGTTGTCTCAATTAAGGTACAGCCACAGCATTTGCCTTGTGTGAAAATGGGAAACCACTGAATGCAGGCTCACAGCTGCGCTACCTACCCCCAAGGCCAACTCACTCGGTTTTGACGAATCACAATCATTTATAGTTAAATTAATTTAATTTAAAATAACTAAATTCACCACAGTATGAAATGAGATATTGTACACTACAGCCACTAAAGTGGTAAGTCTACGTTACTCGTTTCGAAATTCCGTAAACATTCCTCTCTTCATGTAAACGATAACTTTCCGTGGCACTGGCGTAAATAACTATTACGTCTCAGTAAATACTGTTGTTACCACATAGACGCGCACACAAAATGCTGTCACTTGTGTACGCTAATTTATTTACAAATTATATACATATTACACACACACGCACTAATAAACTGCAATCTTAAAACAAAACATTACTACGAAGAAGAAGAAGAAGTAGTAGTAGTAGTAGTAGTAGAAGAAGAAGAAGAGAAGAAGAAGAAGAAGAAGAAGAAGAAGAAGAAGATGATGATGATGATGATGATGATGATGAAGAGGAAGACTGCCACAATAGGATGTCAACGTACTACCAATCACAACTCTTGTTAAACAACTCCACTCAACCCTCAACACTGGCTCTTTATATACGTTGCCTGGCCAGGCTTCTAGAAGAATATGACACAACATATTTTCTTATGATTTACAATGAAAGGAATTTTCTGTAACTTTCTAGTGCCAAAGACACGTTGTTCTGGGCGATTACAGTGTGTTGCACAACAGTGCATTCGATTTGTACGTCATATATACACTTAATATGCCGGCCCCGTGGTGTAGGGGTAGCGTGCCTGCCTCTTACCCGGCGGCCCCGGGTTCGATTCCTCGCCAGGTCAGGGATTTTTACCTGGACCTGAGGGTTGGTTCAAGGTCCACTCAGCCTACGTGATTCGAATTCAGGAGCTATCTGACGGTGAGATAGCGGCTCCTGTCTAGAAAGTCAAGAATAACGGCCGAGAGGATTCGTCGTGCTAACCACACGACACCTCGTAATCTGCAGGCCTTCGGACTGAGCAGCGGTTGCTTGGTAGGCCAAGGCCCTTCAAGGGCTGTAGTGCCATGGGTTTTGGTGTGGTTTGATATACACTTAATAATAAATTATATAGTAATAATTACGAGTTCTTACATAAAACAAACTCATATTAATATACATAGTACAGCAGATGTTTCATGACATAACCTCACAAATAATACGATCATGATTTATACCAAATCATGTTCGTACATAATTACGTAAATAATAATAATACTAATAGATGTAAACAACTTCATAGCCACACCTCACTAGTCGTAATAATAATAATAATAATAATAATAATAATAATAATAATAATAATAATAATAATAATAATAATAATTGTACCGGGCGGTACACCTCCACTCCGCTAATTTAAAATGTGCGCCAGTTGAAACTCCTCTGCTGGAGGAAGTCTGAACTTTATCTACGCTATTAATTCTCTACTTTCTCAGAAGATGTCACCACGTGGAAAATTTTGAGTTTTTGAACTGTGTCATTTTTGATGTGGTTTTGTTTCGCTTGAAGTAAGAAGTGTGAACTTTCTCTTCTAGAGGACACTACTGAAGATCAACAATAGTGCAACCTAGTGCGGAGTCAAAGAACTATTTTGTTGGAGAAATTTTTATTTCAAATGTTTGTTCTTTGCTAAATTTTTTTCAGTCTTTGGTTAAGTTGGCAATATTAACCCCTTCTTTCCCCTTGTTTTAAATCTAGCCTATCCCGAATTTCTTGAATTAATTTTCCACCAATTATGTGTTTCTTCTTAGTATTGTGTAGGGGGTTTATTGATCTACCAATAAAATCATCGCGGGAGGGTGTTTTCATTCCCCTAACGCCTAGAACCTTCTGCGAGAGTATTTAAACTGCTGATGTTAGGGTCTCCGGGCCACTTCTGTTCCATCTTTCAGTGTATAAAGTACATAGCAGGAGGCGGGAAGCGCCTCTTTCCTCGGCAGCGGTCATCAATAAGGTAATGGCCGATTAATAAATTCTTTCTTTGCTAGCTCAGCAGTTTAACTCTCGGGGCGGGTGCGAAGCGTTCCTCCATGTAACCTTTTCCTAAAATGTAACGATCTTTTCTTCTATTCTCTTTTAAGCTGCATATTGGGATAGAGAGTGCTAACCCTCTCGAGCTCCCACTCACATTGTCTTGAGGTGAACTTATTTTCTCAACCTATTCTTCGTTAATGTAAAACAAATTGCTCTTTTCTAAAGTCACCTCGGTAGTATGGGATTAGCCCTCGCATTAGTGGCCTAGAGCCAGATTAGGTTTTTAAAAACAAGTGTATTAGGAGTGCAAGATCGCCTCCTCTCAAATTGTTATTTTAGAGGTCATGTAATTGCCCATTTTTATTTAATAGACCTCAGTAGGTTGGGTATTTTACCCCTGTGTCTATGTCCAGTGAGGACAACTTGAAGGTGGAGTTTGGTGTGGCCTGGGAGAGGCTTAAATTTTGAGAGCGAGTGGCTCTTTTGAAAATTGAGTGTTGTATGCCTAGTGGAGGCTTTTCTGTGTAATTTGGAGCAAGGGCTCCTAGGTATGAATGGGGTTTTCTGCCCCTCTGTTAAAACTCGTGTTTTGGGGTAAAACTGAGCTGATTGCCCAAGCAGTGTAAAATCAGGGCGCGAAGCCCAATTCCTGTAAATATTGCAACTACCCTTTTTGATTTGCTACTTTGTACCTGCCATGCTTGTTATTTCTTTGTTTTTGAAAAGAAAATATAACCTTGTTAAATTTTAAATTAATTTTGCTTTCGTAGCTGGAGACCTATTCACACCCGCACCTTCTTTCACCTCTACCTACCACGGAAAACTCCGTAACAATAATAATAATAATAATAATAATAGATATTTCCATTATTTACCCATGGTTTAGAGAATTTTGTTTCCAACTTATACTAGTCCATTACACTTGCATCAATACTTTTTTACGGTTTTCGGAGACGCCGAGGTACCAGATTTTTGTCACGCATGAGTTCTTTAACGTGCCCTACCGATACGAAGTTGACAGCAGTTGAACACCTTCAGTTACCACCGGAGTGAGCCAGAATCGAACCCGCCAATTTGAGCTTAGAAGGTCGTCCTTTACCGTTTGATACGCTCAGCCCAGCTGTGAAGAAATATCATTGCTCCCCCTGAATGCGAGTTAGTAACATTTTTGAGAATTACATTTTCTAGTAAAACAAGTATCCTCTTGTACACGCTGTACCCACATGTCTATACTAGTGTGGTCTGTCATTGGATTACGTTTAACAGCTCCTTGACAAACGAGCTGACAACACTCAGTCATTTGTCAACGGAATATCCGGTAACGACTCTCTCCCTGCACATCTAACTAGCCGTAGTCAGAGCACAGATGTTTTCCGAAAAATTAGGATCTTAAAAAGTGGCACATACAGCACTCAAAATGTTATGTTTACGCGATCAGGTATCAGCATTGCCGACTCCGATATCTAGATGTAGCGAGTCTCTCTCTTACCCGGAGGTATTGGGTTCAGTTCTCGGCCAAGTCGAGTCAAGGATTTTTAGAAGGAAGAGATAAAATTTGTGTCCATGCGGTTATGCTGTAATAAAACTTAAAAGTTTATATTATGTGAAGCAGCCAACAGACTGCTAAGCTACCAGAGTCTAAACATGGTCCTCTGGTCCTGAAATAATGAAGGTAATACGAACTTTATGATATACTCTGATACATGCGATATTTATCTGTTGGAAATTGATTAACCTACACATTAGTTAGTATTGTGATGGCAGATTTATTTTATTATACATAAAAGTATTTTTCATTGAGTGAGAGGTATTTAATTTGATTAGAAGCTCTATTGTTATAACTTTTTTATTTGATAGGATGTCTTTGTTGTTTATAGGATTTGTGTCCGACTCGTTGGCTGAACGGTGAGCGTACTGGCCTTCGGTTCAGAGGGTCCCGGGTTCGATTCCCGGCCGGGTCGCGGATTTTAACCTTAATTGGTTAATTCCTACGGTACGGGGGCTGGGTGTATGTGTTGTCTTCATCATCATTTCATCCTCATCACGTCGCCTACCCGTCCTGGGATATCCCGGCGCTAAAAGCCATACGACATTTCATTTCATAGGATTTGTGTTATTTATTTCGTCTTTAGTGACTTTTTATAGTGAGAAATATATGCACGGTGATTTGATGATTAATCGGTTTATTGTTTTGATTTTAATGTTTGTTTTATCAATAATATTTTTGATTGAAAATGAAAATGAAAACCTACAACCTGTTTTCTAGTCATTGACCGGGTCAGGAATGTAATGAATGAATCATATATAGGCTATTAGTACGATGGGGTCGCCACTCCCCAAGTGATTTATTAATGAGTGATAGATGCCATGAAATGAGAATGGAGAGTGTTGCTGGAATGAAAGATGACAGGGAAAATGGGAGTACCCGGAGAAAAACCTGTCCTGCCTCCGCTTTGTCCAGCACAATTCTCACATGGAGTGACCGGCATTTGAACCACGGAACTCAGCAGCGGTGAGAGCCCGACGCACTGCCGTCTGAGCCACGGAGGCTGCCAATATTTTTGATTATTAGATCCAATTGAATTAGAGTTTTATTCGATAACATGGTTTGGGGTTTGTTTCTTAGTGTTCAGTAATTTATTATCAGAATGTGAAATCCTATAATGCGGGTTTATTAACGGGTTTATCAAATCGGATTGGAGATGTAGCATTGCAGATGGTTATAGCATGGACAATGAGATATGGGAGTTGAAATTATGTATTTTTTCTAGATTTTGGTAAGGATTTTGTTATAATGTTGATTAGAGCTATAGCTTGCTATAACCATGAGTGTTCAGATCCCTTTTCTTCATTACTTCCAGCAGCTATGACTTCGGTTCAGAGGGTCCCAGAATCAATTCCCGGTCAGGTTGGGGATTTTACCACGTTTGGTTATTTCTTATGGCTCGTGGACTGGGTGTTTGTGTTTGGCTGAACACTCTTCTCTTCAATTTTAGACAACACAACACAACACAACCCACCCCACCACACTACCAACCACCACAGGAGCACGCAATAGTGATTTCATCGCTCCACCTAAGGTTGACCTCAGGAAGGGCACCGACCATAAAATAGAGCCAGATCCTTATGTGCGATACAGTTCACACCCACGACCCCAGTGGTGTGGGAAAAGCGGTAGAAGAATAAGAATAAGAATCGCCATCAACATTTTATCGAACAGGTGTGAATGATGGGATAGTTTCTATAGAGCTATAGCAGGAGAAGTTTTCTACATTCTACTGAGTGCCTTTGGGATTCACCTCAGTCAGTCATCAAGACTTAACTTCCTGGAGATCCAGAAACCTTCATCTCAATGGATGGCTGGATCCATCTGAAACACTTCCAGCCGGTTATGAACAGTGGTCTACATGGAAGCGTCTGAGTCTGGTGTCGGTCGATCTAAGATCAATATGAAGAAGTGGGGTCTAACTGATGAGTGAACGCTCTGTGCCTGCGGAGAAAACAAACCATGGTGCACCTCCTTCATTGAAATTGCTCCCCTCATGTTTTCACTATGCAAGATTTAGTGAAGGCCACACCGAATAATCGAGATCTCGCCAAATTCTGGTCCGATATGATATGACATAATAATTGTTACTTTGAATGTACCTCTAGTGTGGGTTTTACTAGTCAACGTTTTTATCATTTTCAGCTAATAATTTATATATGATGTTTTGCTTCTGATACGAATAAATAAAATAAAGCAGTTTATGCTTGGAAGGAGAGAAAATGGGGAAGTAATTAAGAAAAGTTTCATATTTCAAGTATTTAAATGGAATTAAACATAAATATTATTTTATACTCTTCAACATTTCTGAGAGTGATTTTAACAGAATCTGATGTTCTTTCAAGAACGACTCATAACATTCTATGTAAATGAAGTTTGTTCTTTTTGAAGTATAATTATGTTTCCACATGTTTTATTTTCCAGGTAGTTTATATTTTTATTACTGAAAGTTAGTTGCGGAAGGATAAAGACCCTAACAGTTATAAATTGACTGAGTTGAAACTGAAGATATTATAAACGATGTGAGAGAAGTAAGAGATGTATGATTTAGAGGTAGATTACTGTCTGTTGGCAGGCACAAAACCTTAGCTACGTAAACAATGAGTTTCGCGTGCGGGCGAGTCCATGTGTTGCAGTGTGAATGTTCACTTCGCCGTTTGCTGCGGAAGTGTTCACGTCGGCTCCTCGTCATTGTAATTATGTTGCGGGTTGTACGATCTCAAGTGAGCAGCACAGCAGTAGTTATCTTCTCCACTACCTTCCATCCCCTCCTTTCTCATCCAACGTCATCGCTATGCGCAGATGCCATCAAGTAGGGATTTCACCCTACAATATTCTTTTATTTGTCATTTTTTGTACAAGGTGTCAGCACTGCAGGTTCAAGTTTGTGACACCTCTATAGCCGTCTAGTTTATTCTACAGATATACTTTTGGTCTTATTTGATCCCTTATTGAGTCTAATTTCCTCACGCATGCGTTTTATATAGGTTGTATTTGGACAATTTTTATGAAGTACGCCAAAATATGTAATTTTCTTGTCACGAACCTTCAATATTTTATTTACTTACGGTCACACGATAATTCATCTAACATTTTCTGATGGATCTTGTCGATACAAATCGAATAACACCCCACTCGTCTCTGCAGGACATCTACACGAAAAGCTACACCCCACATTGACACCCGACTGCCAAAAACATACCTTAATTTGGCGGCCATCTTGTGATGACGTCATGCACATTAGGGCATCTATAGAGCGTGGATGTTCTGGCAGTAATAAGTTGGAATGAAACTTACTTTGTTTACTGAGTATTCTCTTCTAGCCCGTTCTTCCGTTATGTACCGAGAGTAACATAAATTGTAGGGGTTTTGATGGGCCTTACCACTGATATTTATGTAAAACTCATAGCATAACCGTCGTGCAGGATAGACTTTACTTGTTACTCGCTTCAGTAAGTTTGCATTCTAACTTATTATTTCCTAAACATCTGGGCTCTAGTCGTCTATTACTATTATTCCTTCTGCATTCAGATTTCTACGGTATAATAAAAAAGCCACTCTTCCCTTTGCTAAAATCAAACGATCACCGATATGTCTTTCGATCATGGTCATCCATCAACGGCTGCTAATTTCAGATGACCGCCAGCCATAAGACATAGCCTGCGTGGTTACTAGGTAACACTGTCTAGCCGTTCATCCATGCCTTACATCACAGCCTGTACAGTTGCTAGGTAACACTGTCTGGCCGTCCAGCCATACGTTACATCACAGCCTGCACTGTTGCTAGGTAATACTGTCTGGCCGTCCAGCCATACGTTACATCACAGCCTGCACTGTTACTAGGTAACACTGTCTGGCCGTCCAGCCATACGTTACATCACAGCCTGTACTGTTGCTAAGTTACATTGTCTGGCCGTCCAGCCATACCTTACATCACAGCCTGCACTGTTACTAGGTAACACTGTCTGGCCGTCCAGCCATACGTTACATCACAGCCTGCACTGTTGCTGGGTAACACTGTCTGGCCGTCCAGCCATACCTTACATCACAGCCTGCACTGTTGCTAGGTAACACTGTCTGGCCGTCCAGCCATACGTTACATCAAAGCCTGCACTGTTACTAGGTAACACTGTCTGGCCGTCCAGCCATACGTTACATCACAGCCTGCACTGTTGCTGGGTAACACTGTCTGGCCGTCCAGCCATACCTTACATCACAGCCTGCACTGTTGCTAGGTAACACTGTCTGGCCGTCCATCCATACCTTACTTCACAGCCTGCACTGTTGCTGGGTAACACTGTCTGGCCGTCCAGCCATACGTTACATCACAGCCTGCACTGTTGCTGGGTAACACTGTCTGGCCGCCCAGCCATACCTTACATCACCGGCTGCGCGATTTCTACGGTTACACTTCGGTCACGTTTCTTTCGTAACGCAAATTTTCAGGTGAACTCCCAGCGATAATACATATTTATGTCAATATATGAGCCATTTCCTTATGTGTAATAATTTTTGAGCTTACGTTTTTGGAGTGTTTCAAGAAAAGTGTCTAATCGATTCTTCGCTTGGGATACTCTAACCTTCATTTGAAAGACGTTTTTGGCCAAAAGGGAAGTTAAACTCATGGGACATGTGATGAGATATTCTGAGAGACATTTCAAAAGAAAATGGTCAGCAGAATTATACCTCAAAGACAACGGATTTTTTTGGTTAAAATGTTCAAGAACTTGGTTTCAGAAGCCATCCACTGAACTGTTCCGAACTGGAGTAAACAACGACAGAGTTGTCGTGTGGACCACCAATATTAGTCATCATCATCATCATTTCCCCTTATCCAGCTCCTGCCGGGTCGGGGTATTTATGGCACTTCTCCACCTTCCTCTTTCCTTACACCATTCATTTTCCACGATCTTGTCCCAATCTAAATTTCGTCTTCTTATGCAGCTCTTCACTGATTCAGTCCACCTTGTTCTAGGTCTTCCTCCTGCTCTCTTGCCCTCACACTTTTTCTCCTGCTGTGAGCTTGCATCCGGGAGATAGTGGGTTTGAATCCCACTGTCGGCAGCCTTGAAGATGGTTTTCCGTGGTTTCCCATATTCACACCAGGAAAATGCTGGGGATGTACGTTAATTAAGGTCACGGCCGCTTCCTTCCAACTCCTAGGCCTTTCCTATCCCATCATCACCATAAGACCTATCTGTGTCGGTGCGACGCAAAGCAACTAGCAAAGAAAAACAACAACTGTTCGTCCTGCATCTGTCTTGGAATTTCATTCTCCTCCATCCTCTTTACGAGCGCAAACCAACTTAGTTTATTCTTTTCAACTCTCTCATTTAGCTTTCCTATCCCAACTTCCTTCTTAACATCTTCATTTCTCACTCTGTCTTTCCTCGTCTTTCCTATTATACTTCTTAGGCATTTCATCTCACTGGCTTGAATTATACTCTCTTGCCTGCTAGTCATAGTCCAAGTCTCAGCTTCATAGGTCAGTATGGGTACATAGTATATTATCACTTTACTTTTCCTTGGTACTTCTTTGCTCCAAACAAGTTTTCTTACACTTTGGTAGAATGCATTACATTGCTATACCCTCTTGCTAATCGCCATGTTCACCCAAGCATTTTGCATTAATTCACTTCCTAGGTATTTAAGGCTCTCCACAATTTCCAGACTCTGACTTCCAATTATCACAGTGCCCTTTCCTTGCCTTTCCCCTCTCGATATCACCATAGTCTTGCTTTTCTCTGTACTGATTTTGATGCCGTACTTCTCAATTTTTTTGTTCAATACATCTAGTTGTTGTTGCACTTCTCTGCTATTCTTTCCCCAAATAACATCATCATCTGCAGTATCTTCATCATAGGCTTCCTTAGTCCAGGCTTATTCCTAATCCATTCTGTCTTTCCAGCTGTGGTCAGTACTCTGCTAACATTGCTTGCACCATTTCCAACATTTCTCTTCCGAGTCTCTTTTTAACCATGGTTTCTCAAACCTTCTCTCTGGGGACACTATCATATGTCTTTTCTATATCCATGAAAGTCATGACCAGATCCTTTTCATATTTCCAGTTCTTTCCTATCAGCTGTCTCATGCTAAAGATTGGGTCCACTGTAGCCATATTGTTCCTCTTGTAACTCTCCTTCAATCTTTCTTCTCATTCTTCTTTCTAATATCCTTTCCGGTATTTTAACTACCTGCGATTTAAGTGTGATTTCTCTATGGTTAACACAAACTTTCTTGTCCCCTTTCTTAAACACTGGTATTAATATCCCTTTTTTCAAATCTTCTGGTACACATTTGTGTTTCCACATACACTTTAGTAGTCGGTACAACCGTTGCATACCAACAGGTCCAGCAGCCTGTATCATTTCCACACTGATTTCATCCTTCTCTGTTGCTTTTTCCATCTTCATCTTTTGTATAGGTAACTCCACCTCCCTCGTTGTTATACCATCCTCTGTTGTTGAGTCCTCACACTGTATTGCTTCTGTCTTCCCTGTAAAGTTGTTTGTTCACATTCAATAGCTTATCAAAATACTCCTTCTGTATTCTCTTTATCTCTTCTGGGTGTGTTAACAATTCCCCATCTTCCTTTTTCACTAGCTTTGTGGTAACTCTTTCTGTCCTCTTCTTATATGTCCATACAGCATCCTCTTACTGCCACTTACATCCGCTTCCATTTTTTGACAATACAGTATTAGTAATTAGTTACAAGCTTGCGTGCGACTGCAAAAAGACCTCGATTGTGTTGTGAGATGGACACCGGACCGTGGTACGGTGGTAAACGGGACGAAAATGTCAGATTATAAGTTTCACCAAGCGGAAGTGAACTGTGTTGATAAGGTGAGTGTACTTCATGGAAATCGATGTAAGTACGTATGTGTTACTAAAAGGAAAGATATTCACGTTAATGAGTTTGAAATAGCTTAAAATATTTTCACATAGTAATGAATGAATTTAGGGGTTGTAGTAGGGATGTTAGGGTTGTGCTTCCGTCACGTTTCTTCCGTAATGTACATTTTCAGGTGCACATACACACCACAGTTTTTCAGTACGTGTCATGCTTCAAATAACTTGGACTCCCTCTGGGTGGGGGACGCAGACGAAGATTACACCCACGGTGTTCCCTGCCTGTCGTAAGAAGCGACTAAAAGGGGCGACCAATGGATGATTTTATTAGAACCATGAAACTACTTGTGAGTAGTAGCACACCGTGGGGAACACTGTGGGTCACCTTACTTGCGCGTAGTACCACTATGTTAGGTACCAAATAGGTTTGTGATTTTTAGCAGCAGAGTCCGTTGATGGCTTCTACAGTACCTGTGATTAGTACCACTTTAGGAGCGTCACCATGGTTCTGGCTTGCCTATGATTAGTACCCACTATATGAGGAACACCACGGGATAGTGCGGGTCCTTGTGGTTAGTTCACGTATGTGATGAACACCATAGGTTTGCGTTGCTTGTAAACGGCGCCGCAATATGCGAAACACCATAGGTCTGTATTCCATGTGCGAATTTCATTACCTGTGAGTAGTTCCATACTGTGTGGATTGCCGCGAGTACCGCAACATGACAAATACCATCGTTCTACTTTCCTAGCGATAAGTACCATTTTGAGGGCCGATGAATTGGATTTTGGACCCCTTTAGACTGCAAGCATCATCGATTCAGTATTATACTATAGAAGCAGTCCCTTGGTCAGTAATACTATTGTTTCTTTTTCGTCATTTTCTGTGAATGTGAGGCATTGCGGGTCGGATCCACTGTCTGTTTTAAATTCATATCCATCCTTTCATCCTTCGTCATCATGTTTTGAATTCTGGTCAATGGAGGATTTTGGACTTTTAATTGTCATTCTATTTCGTCTCATTTCGTACCATTAGGGGCCGATGACCTAGATGTTAGGCCCCTTCAAACAACACGCATCATCATCATCATCATCATGAAATATTTTGGGACTCTAGTGACTGGGCATTGCGATGCCAATAATGAATTCTTATACAGAACTGGCAAGCCAAAAATTTGTTCAACAGTATGGGGACCTATTCACCAGTAGAGATCTTAACATTCAGCTCCGAGTTCGGATGTTGCGATGCTATGATTTCCATGTCCTTCTGTTTGGTCTTGAAGTTGGACACTCAGTCCTTTGCTGGAGAGGCGGATTGAAGCTCTCGAAATGTACTTCGAATATCCTGGCTATGAAGAAAGACCAATGAGGAAGTCCTCAACTTGTTAAATAAACAAAAAACGAGCTTCTAACAAGCAGCAAGGAACGAAAGCTCAGGCACATCATGAGAGATGAACGATATGAACTTCTATAACTCATCATCGACGGGAAAACTGAAGGAAAGCGATCTGTGGGGAGACGGAGAAATTGCTGGCTTAAAGACCTGCACCGCTGGTATTGACCAACTTCCATTGAAATCCTTAGAACCGCTGTTTCACGAGTAATCATAATCAATTAGATCACCAACCTTCGTAGGGAGACAGTGTTCTAAGAATAAGAAGACGAAGAAAAAGGGTGCAAAGGACAGGCCGTGTAACTTTGTGGTAAGACCTAAATTGGAGTATTATTTCCTGTGTATGAGACCTGCACCGGATTACTTGACACGAGAACTGGAAAAGATCCAAAAGAAAGCATCACGGTTTGTTTTGAGTAATTTCCGACAAAATAGTAGTGTTACGAAAAACGTCCCAAACTTTGGTCTGGGAAGACGGGGAACAAAGGAGACGAGCTTCTCGATTAAGCGGTATGTTCCGAACTGTCGGTAGAAAGATGGCGTGGAATCACTATAATAGACGAATAAGGTTGAGAGTACTTTTTGAATGTAGGAGAGATCATAATACAGTGCGAAGATAAAGTTGGAATTGAAGAGACGAATTGGGGCAGACACTCGTTTATAGGAAGAAGAAGAAGGGATTGGAATAATTTAATCAAGGGAGATGTTTGATAAGTTTCTAACCTCTTTGAAGTAATTTAAGAAGTATCAATTAATGTTATTTGATTTACGTCGTAAGAGGCGACTAAAAGGAGATGACACCAGAACCATGAGAATCCTTGTGATTAGTACAATTACGTCCGGAACACCATGGATCGACGTTACTTACGACTAGTATAGTAGCACCTCTTGAGGAAAGCCATGGGTCTACGTTATATAGGAGCAGTGCCATTATGCGAGGAACACCACGGGTCTGGGCGTTTGTGACAAGTGCCATCACGTGTAACCCGCTGGTCGTTTCACTGTGTTCAGGATGGGGCTGCGCTACCTGTGCGTAGTACCACTTTATGAGAAACACCCTGGGTCTACATTGCCTGTGATTAGTGCTACCATGTGGGAAGCACCACGGCTTTGGCTGGCGATAGTGAGTAGTACCACTGTGTGAGAAAAGCCTGCCTGAGAGTAGTACGATTTTGTGAGGAACACCATGGGTTTGTGTTACCTGTGAGCGTTACCATAATGTGTGTTACAGCGTGGGATGAGTTAGTACCACTTTGTGAGCGACACCATGGTTCTGCTTTACCTGTGATTAGTACCATTATGAGGGGCAGGTGACCTGGATTTTGGACCCCTTTAGATAATAACGTCTCATCCCAGTAATTAGTCTACTGTGAATTGGATCCACTGACTTTTTTTTTGTTTCACGATCATTTTCTCATCACCATTCGCTTTAGATTCTAATCAGTGGATAGATTTTGAAGTTTGAATTTGCATTTCGTTGCATATCGTACCATTGTGGGCCGATGACCTAGCTGTTAGTCCCTTTAAACAACAATCTTCATCTTCATCATCATAATCACCATTATCATCATCATCATCATCATCATCATCAACAAGAGTGTCAGAGAGTAGGTGCTTGTTTCATTTCTATAATTTGGTGCTACTACATTGACATCTGCAAATATGATACAGTATATCCTTTCACCATGGCTTCTTATACTTTTTGTCTTATTCAAAATTTGGATAGAGAGCCAACGGTTCCAATTTCACTCGTTTATAAGTAAATAAAATATGATATTTGTTAAGTTGCCTTTGTCTTCGGTATCCTCCGTAATGAGAGGAAGAAAAGTTTATAAATATGTTCACCCGTAGTGGGAATGAAGTAGAAACATCGTGGGCTGACGCGTACCGCCGTGCTGTTTGGACTCTTCCCTCTCATACAATTAATTGACTTAGAGTAATCAATACGCGAGTTTGATTTCTTATCATTAGCATCGTCTGTGACAGCGGGCGAGCTCTTTGAGCTACAAAGACGTGTTTGTCTTCTTCGGAAAGCCCCTGTGTTTGTCTCTAATGAGATTATATTGATGACCATTTACCGTCAGCCAGCTGATTGCACAAAGCGTCTCGCTTACGAGGAATCATGTCTGAAAATGTAGATAGCAAGTGTTAGTGTAGGAGATGGAATGGAAGGGAAGGAGAGGTCATTGCCGAGCCAAGTGAAGTCCTGTACTGAGTGTGCTTCTTTGTTTCTGTATGTTGTGCAAACGATCGGATCGTTTCCAGATTAGAGAAAATTCAGATCATTATTATTATCTTGAATTATTCGTACATCAAATTCAGGCTGCCATGAAGACAAAGAGTACCTTGAAAGAGGTAATTATAGTATAGAGAGACCCGAAAGTCCGTTTAACATTCGACAAGTCATTACTTCACGGAATCTTGGAGGTAGAGAGGCAATTATTGACACCCATGATTGGCATAATATGGGGTTTTATTGACACCAAAAATAAAGTATCTAAAATAAATCTTCACTAACAGTGACTTTTCTAATAACGTCAACATGCCGCGATTGCAGGCACATCTGACGCCCTATCTCACGACAGCTCCCATTATACCATACACGGGTCTCATGCGGCATCACTGACGTGTTGCTGTCCAGCGCCATCTGTTTGTGCACTCGTTGTTTGTGTCATTAAAACCCCATGTCATCTCAAGCATGTGTGGCCATTTGTACCTGACGTGTTGCTGTCCAGCGCCATCTGTTGGCCTGTTTGTGCACTCGTTGTTGGTGTCATTAAAACCCCATGTCATCTCAAGCATGTGTGGCCATTTGTACCTGACGTGTTGCTGTCCAGCGCCATCTGTTGGCCTGTTTGTGCACTCGTTGTTGGTGTCATTAAAACCCCATGTCATCTCAAGCATGTGTGGCCATTTGTACCTGACGTGTTGCTGTCCAGCGCCATCTGTTGGCCTGTTTGTGCACTCGTTGTTGGTGTCATTAAAACCCCATGTCATCTCAAGCATGTGTGGCCATTTGTACCTGACGTGTTGCTGTCCAGCGCCATCTGTTGATCATTTTGTGTACTCCATTTTGATGTCAATAAAACTCCATGTCATGCCAATTATTTGTGTCAAAAATATTACCTCTTTATCCCCAATACTCCATGAAGTATTGCTTCGTCAAATGTTCAATCAATCAATCAATCAATCAATCAATCAATCAATCAATCAATCAATCAATCAATCAATCAATCAATCAATCAATCAATCAATCAATCAATCAATCAATCAATCAATCAATCAATCAATCAATCAATCAATCAATCAATCAATCAATCAATCAATCAATCAATCAATCAATCAATCAATCAATCAATCAATCAATCAATCAATCAATCAATCAATCAATCAATCAATCAATCAATCAATCAATCAATCAATCAATCAATCAATCAATCAATCAATCAATCAATCAATCAATCAATCAATCAATCAATCAATCAATCAATCAATCAATCAATCAATCAATCAATATATCAATATATCAATATATCAATATATCAATATATCAATATATCAATCAATCAATCAATCAATCAATCAATCAATCAATCAATCAATTCTGATCTGCATTTAGGGCAGTCATCCAGGTTGCAGATTCCCTATCTGTTGTTTTCCTAGCCTTTTCTTCAATGATTTCAAAGAAATTGTAAATTTCTTGAACATCTCCCTTTGTAAGTTATTCCAATCCCTAACTCCCCTTCCTACAAACGAAAATTTGCCCCAATTTGTCCTCTTGAATTCTAGTTTTATTTTCATATTGTGATCTTTCCTACTTTTAAAGACACCATTCAAACCTATTCGTCTACTTATGTCATTCCGCGCCATCTCTCCACTGACAGCTCGGAACATACCAATTAGTCGAGCAGCTCTTCTTTCTCCCAAGTCTTCCCAGCCCAAACTTTGCAACATTTTTGTAACACTACTCTTTTGTCGAAAATCTTTGGATTTTTTCCCAGTAATTCTGGTGAGGGTTCCATACCCTGTTAACGAACTTTAGGATCATCCTGTATATGCATAGCATAGTTGAGCAGTCACAGGCTTATACAGAAGCTTCGGCATTAGTTTTGTACTTCGGACAGTGAGTGATGTTACAGAACACAGGAATGGTGCCTCAGTATTCGATGGAGTCTCTCAGTGCAGTGGTTTGCAATGTCGATCATGAAGGTTTTTGATAACTCAAACTGTTTGAAGGAAATCTTGAAGGTACGTGGAATGGTCCTACTGGCAACAATATCAAGCACTATACAGGGTGTACCAATAAGGTATGCTCAAACTTTCAGGACAAATATCTCACACGTAGACGAAAAAAATATGTTATATGCACATAGGTCTGGACACGCTTTATTTCCCTGTTAGAACTCATTTTCCATAATTCTACTCCCGGGATTCGATGCGACAGCGGGTTGATGCATGTATCAACGCTAACGGAGGACATTTCGAACATTTCATTTTAAAAAACCCGGTTTTATGTGGTATGCTGATACGTCCTGTTCCTGTGTGTTCCCCATGATTAATGTACTATGTAAAGTACACAAAATGACCAACAGATGGCGATGGACAGCAACACTGCAATACTTACAATGTATCCTATCATTCTGTACCTTCCTGTTCTGTAATGTGAAGCAAACGCTGCCGATTCTGACGCCCGATTCCGTACGACCGGAAATTATGTTCCACAATAAATCCCTCCTGTGTTATAAGTGCCCTAATTCCAGAAATCAACACAACGCTGAATTCACAGTATGTCGAACTATTATATATATATAGTGTATATTTGTGTCTGTGTGTATGTTCCAAGATAGGTCTGGACCGCATGGGGCAGGTTCAATCAAACTTATTACCCACGTGGCTTACTACCTGGAAAAAAATACTGTCCGGGTAAGATACATCTAGCGGCGGGTTTGAAGAGGCATGACATTTAAAAACTACCAAAAACTACCAATATTAATGTTGAATACATAGGTTTTGGATTCGCTGAGATGAATAGTGACAGTACGGATGCCGTTTGAGACACGTTCAGCTCCCATTGGCATTGGAGGGGGAGAGGAGTGTTGTGAGAAATGGTGAAATAGAAAACGTCCAAAACCACCGAGATTAGTGTTGAGTCGGCAGTTTTCGGGGTCCCTAGGCTGATTGGTCACAGTCCCAGTGACACCTGGAATCGTGTACATCCTATCTATAGCACAACGCGTAAATACATACTGTTATCACATATCTTTATTATTTGTTTGAAAGGATCAGCTGCTTTCCAGACAATCTGAGCTGCCACAAGGACGAAGTTTATCGCGAAAAATCTATATATAAAAGTTAAATATATTCGAAGAATAAATAATTAATAATATATCAATTAACGTTACAATAAAGAAATCTACAAAGAAATCACTTCATACATAATTAACAAGTAATAGAAATTTTAAAATTAACATTCAAAAAAGTACACGGGCAGTGGTGGTTAAGACAGCTCGTATACAATAAATAAATACTTCATGGAGAAAGATGGACAGCAGACGAGTAATAATATAGTCTCATTTGTGTTGCCCCATATCGTATAATTAAAACATGACTTAAAATCTTCAATACTTTGTTTTTAAAAAAAATCGTTTCAATTTGAATATACCCCGTTTGCATGGGGAACGCAGAGGATGATTACCCCCACTGTATCCCCATCTTGTCGTAAAAGGCGACTAAAAGGAGCGACCGAAGGATGATTGAATTATAACAATGAAACTACTTGTGATTAGTACCATTACGCGGGGAACACCATGGGTCGCTTTTACTTGCGAGTAGTACCACTATGTTAGGTACACAGTAGGTTTGTGATTATTAGCAGCAGAGCGTGGTTCACTGTGGGTTTACACTACTTGTGATTAGTACCATTATGTGACAAACAGCACGGGTCTTTGCGGTGCCTGTGTTATTATCACTATATGAGCGACACCGTGGGTCCCCGTTGCCTGTGATTTATACCAACTATGTGAGGAACATCACGGGAATACCGGCGCCCACTACATGAGAAATACCATGGTTCTACTTTATTAGCGATAAGTTCCATGATGAGGGGACCTTGACCTGGATTTTGGACTCCTTTAGACAATAAGCATCCTCGATTTGATTGTGCTCTGAAAGCAGCCCCTTGCTCAGTAATACTGTTGTTTTAAGATAGTTTTTGGGAAAGTGTGTCATTGCAGATCGGATCCACTGATTGTCTTTTTAAGTTCATAATCATTGTTCATCGTCGTGTTTTTGAACTCTAGTCAGTGGATTGCGTTAGGAATTACTTTTAACTTTCAGTATTGTGAGTTGGATCCGCTGACTATTTTAAATTCGTATTCATCCATTCATTCTTCATCATCACGTTTTGAATCCTGGTCAGTGGATGAACTTTGGATTTCTGAAATTGTCGTTACATTTCGTCGCATTTCGTAGCATTATCTGCCGATGATCTAGATGTTAGGCCCCTTTAAACAAAAAGCATCATCATCATCAGTTTGAATAATTACTACATTGTTCTCTGACCCTTTTAACAAGGAATAACTCTTGCGGACTTCAGCACAAAAATTTGCAGTTTAACACACAAAATCTAACAAAAAAGAAATACAATTCTTAAGTGTTCTTATTCAATTAATATTTTGTTGCAAATACATGCAGTTGTAATATACAGAACCATTTAAGAGCTGTGAGCGCAAAGTAAAGCGGACGGACTAAACGACAGTTTCCTTGTTCTAGGCCATCCATCGTACAGTACTGTCATCATATACATTTATAGAACTGGGTAGCCTTGGCTTGTTGATATTTAGACCCCAGATTTTAGGGGCTAGTAGGTTAGAATGCAAACTAATTTGATCATTAAGAAATAATGACTGGCCCGTTCTTCCGTTGTGTAGTGAGAGCAACATAAATTCTAGGGATTCTAATGGGCCGTGCCGCTAATATTCATACGAAACTCATAACATAACCGTTGTTCAGGATAGACTGTACATTTTACCCGCTTCAGTAAGTTTACATTCTAACCTATTACTGCCTAAAAACCTGGCTCTGCTGATAATACGCTCAATGTACCTGAAGCATACTCTGAATAATCCCCGTCTCCGTGCTTGCTCAATGAAGCTTAAATTTCCTGCATTGAATCTTGACCAAGAGTGGAAACTTTCATGTGTACCCACGGAAGATTAAGAGGCAATCAAAATGGGATAAGGACAAAGTCTGCTATGTCCCACGAACAAAAGGAAGAGGAGAGAGTTAAATATAGGGAAGAACACATCGACGAACATTTTAAATCTAGAATAAGCGAGGATAACTTGAGAAGTAGTGTTTATGACTAGAGAGAAAAATATTTATTTCGGAACTGGTAATGTCCTCCGTGGGTTGTTTCCGAAGAGTCTCTGGGATTTCAAATGAAAATAGGATTTATCTTCTACCATTTGTTGAAGTATTAACTCAACAGGTGTGAAGGGTGTATATTTGTGACAGTTTGGCTGATCTGTAGAGCTAACGTAGAAAACAAATTGTGTTAGTTTTCCCTTGCGGAAAATAAAATTGTCAATAATTTCTTTCAATTAATGAAACTCAAATTGCTATTTGAACTAAGGAATCATGTTCGAGAGACATTTGTATGGACTTACGAGTGGACAAGTGTCGGATTCAGTGCGTCGGAAAGGGGAAACTGACTCAAGGCCTGTAAAACTAGCACGTAATCAGTTCTCTAGAGTGTGATAAGACGATGAGTCTTCCATGTGTCTCTCAGTCATTGCCATCCATCAATACTTCACATCACAGCCTGCGCGGTTGCTAGGTAACATCATGTCAAACACTTTTTATCACTAGGAGAAGATTCTCGTCAATAGCAACTATTGTTCGTCACCTATCTATAGCAGAAGTTTTCAAACTATTACGAGATTCTACCCTTCACTCATGGCTAAAAGTTCAATGTACCCCCACAAAAATCCCTAAAAATATGAGTACCTGGCTCATTATTAAGGCATTTTAATTGATTATAAACCATTATTTTGAATACAAATAGTAAATAAAACTATATTGTGAAATTAAATACATATATTTTTTATAACACATCACGAGAAATTTAAGAGTTTGTGTCGGCATCAAGTATAATGCAATGATAATAAAGTTTGTATGAAAGTTTCACAAAACACTAGACTTCAGACTCAATATCAAATTAATAAACAAGGACAAAAAATTTTCGATCTTAATTCTGGAATTGAGACATTGCGAACCACCAAAATATCAATGGGATGGGTGTGCCAGGATGGAGTGACACAGTTTTCTGATGTTTCGTAGTACAGGTGAAACTTTCAAGCGAAGCGTGACTCCATGTAGACACATTTTTTATTTATTTCCATATTTAAATTTTTCTTCATTTCTCCCTACTGGAAAATTCCAAGTGTACTCCTAGAGATAATTAAAAAGACATAGTAATTATTAGGGAAATAATTTTAAGGTGGAAAGTGTGGTCAGAAAAAGGGAAAACAAGCTTCTGAAAATGCCTACAAAATGGTGCAAAAATGTGTTGATGAAATCACATTAGTAAGGTTTAAACCAATTACATGACCTCAATTACTGGGTTCTAATAATTAATAAACTTATTGTATTGGGTTGCACACAATATTTCAATGTTTTCGACACCAACTCACTGGCGCTTTGAGCTCAATATATTCTTATGCAGTGAGAAAATTTTCACTCAACAACTACAGAAACCAATGAAGCATATCTTTTCAGCACTCGTAAATTGAGTTCAGTCAACGTTGCAAAGGTCGCCACATCTGGGTTATTCTTCAGATTTAATTGTAATTTTTCCTTAGCAAATCCATCAAGGTTCTCCCTAACAATCATCAACTTCTCCCAAACTCTGATTCGCAACAGGCAAATACCAAATTCCAAATCTAGGTCTTTGTTGTTGAGTAATTGTTGAGCCTGATTGATGGCTTCTGCGTAAGTAAGTTCCCAGAGCACATATGAAGTATTTGATTTTATCAAAATTTTCGCTCAAGGAAAAGGATTCAGTCTAATCTTTTAAAAACGCCCTAAAATGTCCTGTGGGTGGGGGACGCAGATGAAGAATACACGCACGGTATGCCCTGTCTGTCGTAAGAGACTACTAAAAGGGGCGACCAAGGGATGATTGAATTAGAACTTGTTATTAGTAGCATCACGCGGGGAAAACCATGGGTCGCCTTTGCTTGCGAGTAGTACCACTATGTTAGGTACACAATAGGTTTGTGATTAGTAGCTATAGTGAGTGGGTCACTATGGTTTACTGTACCCGTGATTAGTCCTCTATATGCGAAACACCACGGGCTTACGTTGCCTGTGATTACTATCACTGTATGAGCGACACTGTTCTACTTTACTAGCGATAAGTACCATTATCAGGGGCCGTTGATCTGGATTTAGGACCCCTTTGGAGAAAAAGAATCATCGATTCAGAATTGTGCTTCGTAAGCTATTTGCTTTACGTCCCACCGACACAGATAGGTCTTATTGCGACGATGGGACAGGAAAGGCCTAGGAATGGGAAGGAAGCGGCCATGGCCTGAATAAAGGTATAGGCCCAGCATTTGCCTGGTGTGAAAATGGGAAACCATGGAAAACCATCTTCAGGTCCGACAGTGGGGTTCGAACCCACTATTTCCCGGATGCGAGCTCACATCTGCGCGCTCCTGACCACACGGCCAACTCGCCAGGTGCTTCGTAACCAGTCCCTTGGTCAGTAATACCAACTTTTCAATACAGTTTCTCGGAAGGTGGGGCATTGCGGGTCGGATTCACTGATTGTTTTAAGTTCATAATAATTGTTCGTCATCTTTTTGAATTCTAGCCAGTGGATCGATTTTGGAATTTTTTTTAACTTTCAGTACTGTGAGCTGGCTCCGCCGATTATTTTAAATTCATATTTATCTTTTCATTCTTCATCATCACGTTATAATTCTAGACAGTGGATGAATTTTGGACTTTTAAATGGTCGTTGCATTTCGTCTCATTTCTTACCATTTTGACCTACGCTAGTGTCCAAAAGTTAAGCGCAAGTTACGAGTAAGCAGGGCAACAGGAAATAGACAGCAAATCGCACAACATTTGCACCTACCAACCTTACATTTTCGCTCTGTATAGGAAAGGAGTATTCCCTGCTTTGACTAGCGGCGTAACCTCAAGGTAAACACAGCCAGTGTCTGCGCCCCATATTCCCTGTCTTGTTTGCCCTGTTATAGTGTGCGGAGTGTAGCCTGGTGGTGAACGTGACGACGTAATGGCACAACGCGACGCCATTTGGACCCCGTTTAGCAGGGTAGAATACTCGGCCGCCTGGAAGCAGGCCAGACACAGACCGAAGTCTCCGTATCCTTGAATGTGCCACAAAGTGTCATTTCCAGGCTCTGGAGACGATTTCGAGACACAGGAGATGTTAGTCGTAGGCCATTACCAGGTCAACCAAGGGTAACCACCCCACAGCAGCACCGATATCTGGCCTTAACCGCCCGACGAAATCGGAGTGCACATGCAAGACAATTAATTGTCGATGGAGCCTGCAGCCGTCTCAGGGGTTGCCGTTTCCAGGCAAACTGTGTACCGGGGGCTCAGAACAGCAGGGCTGTTTTCCCGACGTCCAGCGGTGTGCGTCTCGCTCACTCCAGCTCAGAGACGGGCCCGTTTACTGTGGAGCCGTCAACATCGAAACTGGACCATGAATGAATGGAGGCATGTGCTCTTCACAGATGAATCCCGCTTCAGTTTGCAGAACGATTCTCGTCGCACATTAATCTGGAGAGAACCGGGTAGTCGATACAGCCACAGGAGCATCGTGGAACGGGAGGGTTATGGCGGTGGTGGCGTCATTGTGTGGGGCGGCATCACGTTGAATGGCCGTACGGACCTGCACATCTTCATGGGTGGTCCGAGGAATACTGTAAACGCTCGGAGATACAGGAATGAGGTACTGAGACCACATGTTCGACTCTTCAGAGGTGCAGTTGTTCCAGACTTCCTCTTAATGGACGATAATGCCCGCCCGAACCGCGCTATTCTGGTGGATGAATTTCTGGTTGGGGAGACATTCATCGCATGGACTGGCCAGCTAGGTCTGAGGATCTGAATCCTATAGAACATGCCTGGGATGCATTTGGGAGGCAAATTGCATCCCGTTAGCCTCCACCAAGGACCCTCCAAAACGTTCGCATTGCCCTTTCGGAAGAATGGGACCGACTGCCACAAGAACTCCTGGACCATGGGATAGAGAGCATGCCCACGTCGCTGCGAAGCATGTGTGGCCGTTAGGGGTAACCATACACCCTATTAACAGCATATTTTCTCGTGGAAGACATTGTCAAATTTTGTTACTTGTTGTCAAAGGTGTATCTTGGCTATCAGAACCTTTCTGACACTGTTTGTGTTTGGACAAGTTGTGTGACGTATGGTGTGTGAATCAGCTTCCGTTTATTCAGCAATCCGTCTGACATTCCTATCAGGCGGTATGGCCTCGTTTAGTGATTATGCTTAAGTTTTGGACACTAGTGTAGATGTAAGGCCCCTTTAAAGAAGAAGCATGATCATCATCATCTTCATCATCATCATCATCATCATCATCAGTATTCTCACAAGAAAAGTGAAACAAATTCTGTTTATTTCGCTTCATCTGATGTCTCCAAATATATATTGACGTATCTGTATGGAAATAGCTATATTTTTGGAAAGGTGCTGCACCTTCAAATCCTTTCATGAGTAATTAGCCACTTACTCACTTTTAAATCTACCATTTAGGGATTTTTGTGAGGGTTTATTGAACTTTTAGCCATGAGTGAGTGGCACAATCTAGAAATAGTTTGGGAACCTCTGCTATAGATCATTCTCACGTTATTACCGTGTGTCAGAACTCTGCCTTCTATATGCAAATGGCGCCGTGTTTTACACGAGTTTCCACTGTCCTTTAAAGCCGTTTTGTCTAGGTTACAGCGAAGTCCCTTGCACTCGATGGGAAGTTCGTGCGACAGAAATGTTACCCTGGTAACCGTGCAGGCTTTGATATAAAGTATGGATGAATGTGCAGACAATGTTGCCTAGTAACCGTGCAGGCTGGTTGCCGTCTGAAATTGATGGGTGGCCATAATCTGATTTTCGCGAAGGGAAAATTGGTTTCATTTTTCTGGTAAATCGTATCTTGCGATTATTTATAGCCTTGGATATTGGTAGGTGGTGCTATTTTGTGACATGGAATGGGAATTTCGTCTTCTAGATCAGCTGCAATATTTTTGAACGTAGATCATGATGTTACATATTTCTTTCAATTTATCAGAACTCTTTATCTCCCACACTGTGAGACCCCAAAATATCTTGGTGTTACTTTAGACCGCACACATTCTTATAAAAAACTTCGCCTGAACACCAAAAACAAAGTGGCTGCCAGGAATAATGTGGTACAGAAGCTGACTGGAACAAGCTGGGGAGCACAGCCAGACACAGTGAGAACCTCACTACTAGCATTATGTTAGTCGGCAGCAGAGTACGCTTGCCTATTAATGCACAGATCTTGCCGTACCAAAGAATTAGACGTAGAAATCAATGACAAGTGTTACATCATCACAGGCTGTCTAAGACTTACATCGCGAGAAAAATTGTACTATCTTGCTGGCATCACACCTCCTGCTACGTGAGGTAGCAGCCCGTAAGGCAAGGCTACATCAGTAAAATCTCAAGGTGATCTGCTGTATGTACTTTAACTAGCACCATCACGGTTAAGTTCACGCAAAAGTCTCTTGAAGACCACACAGAAACTTGACAGACCACAACAGCACGCAGGACTCACTTTGTGGCGAGCTAGATCTTGGACGATCGAAAACACCTCGTGAAGAATTACCCGCTGGACATTTTGAGTACTGGGGGACTTGGAGATCTCTAAATAGGCTGCACTCGGATGTTACTAAGTGCAAGACCAGGCTGCACAAGTGGGGATATTCGGTGCCTTCTGTTTGTATGGATGTAGTGAAGTGTAGACTACGGCCCATCTGCTAGAATGTCATCTTTGTCCTGCCACATGTATTGAGAATGAGCTGCTTGAGGCGACAAGGAATGCACTCGACGTTGCTAATTTCTGGTGCACCACAGTATGAACCTATGGTGTACAATTTTTTATGTTTTATTTTCATTTGACATTTTTTCTATATCTTTATATACAGGATGTCCCGGAAGGAAGGAGCCATACGTTAAGTGGTGATAGTATTGGTCATTCTAAAGCGAAACCATTATTTGAACATATGCTTTATTTTCAATAGTTTCCGAGATATTGTCTATTTGTACTCAGGTGGCCATGGTAGGCAAGACGGTTGCCATGGTGACGTTTGTTGATAAAATTGTATGTTTAGCGTAGTTGGCTTACCAGAAAGTATCGTATTTCACAGTTTGTACATTTCGTTTCTTGCAAATCTAATTTTTCCTCGACGTTGTGTCGAATGTCATGTTGCATGGCCACCAACGTCACGCCGCTGCATTATTGTTTCTGGGGTTGCTTAAAGAACGAAGTGCAAACAAGGGAGGACTTGCTTGCTCCCATTTGAAATGCTTTTGGGCACATTAAAGAGAGGCATCAACTCCGATTAGCAATACAGCATCTCTCTGCAAGAGCTGCAAAATGCATTGAACTTGGTGGGGATGTTTTTGAGAGTAGGTTCTAAAGGGAAATGGACAATTATACGGTAATTACACATACGTCACAAAGGGAAATTGACAATTGGCAATAACATAATACGGTCTGTATCTCGGAAATTGTTTGAAAATAAACCATGTGTTCATATGATGTTTTCGCTTTGGAATTACCATACTATCGCGCCTTAACGTATGGCCCTTTCCTCCCGGGACATTCTGTATATGAAATGGAAGGAAACGGCGTATGGCGTTTAGTGCCGGGAGTGTCCGAGGACATGTTCGCCTCGCCAGGTCTTTTGATTTGACTCCCGTAGGCGACATGCGCATCGTGATGAGGATGGATAATAATAATAATAATAATAATAATAATAATAATAATAATAATAATAATAATAATAATAATAATAATAATTTCGTGTGGCTATTTCTAGCCGAGTGCGGTCCTTGTAATACAGATCCTCCGATGAAGGTGAGTAGCATCTGCCATTTGTAGGTAACTGTGTGTTATTGTGGTGTTGGATAGTGTTATGTGTGTTGTGTGAGTTGCAGGGATGTTGGGGACAGTACAAACACCCAGCCCTCGAGTCACTGGATTTAACCAATGAAGGTTAAAATCCCCAACCCCGCCGGGTATCGGACCTGGGATCCTCTGAGCCGAAGGCCAGTACACTGGGCATTTAACCAACGCGTCGGACGAAATTATGATGAAGACGACACATACTCCCTGTCCCCGTGCCAGTGAAATTAACCAGTGATGGTTAAAATTCCGGACTCTGCCGAGAATCGAACCCGGGATCCCTGTGACCAAAAGGCCAGCACGCTAACCACTTAGGCATGGAGCCGGACATTCTGTATATATAACTTTGCTTCTGACACGATATAAATCAAGTAAATCTCCCCAATAACCCCTGTAAGCCGTAAGAGTACTAAGTCCACTGTCGGCAGGCCTGAAGATGGTTTTCCGTGGTTTCCCGTTTTCACGCCTCGCAAATGCTGTACCTTAAATAAGGCTACGGTCGATTCCTTCCCACTCCTGGGCCTTTCCTGTCTTACCGTCGACATAAGACCTATCTGTGTCAGTGCGACGTAAAGCAACTAGCAAAAAAAAAAAAAAAAAAAAAAAAAAAAAAAAAAAACGAGTACTAAGCGGGGAAAAACCAAGGAATCTATACCCGCTCTCTCATTTTCCACGCCCATAATTCTATGCGTTCCCGTGTAGCGGAAAAATGTATATATGTTTTACATGCAATTGTAGATTGTAATTACTACATGAATTAAAGCCCGGTTTTTTATGCAGTAACAGGTTAGATTGCAAACTGATTTGGTTAGTAGGAAGTGTCGGCCACCCGCTCTTGCATAATGTAGCAAGAGTAACATATATTTAGGGGTTCTGATGGACAGTACCCCTAATGTCTATGTAATCCCCATAGCACAATGGTTGTGAAGGTAGACTATACTTGTTATTCGCTTCAGTAAGTTTGCATTCTAACCTATTAATGCATAAAAATCTGGGCTGTATAACATGGTATAATATATGAAATACCGTATGGCCTACGGAGAGGTCTGGTGCAGGTCTTTTGATTTGTGACCCGTGGGTAACCTGCGCAGCGTGCTGAGGATGAAATGACGATGGAGACTGCACATACATCCAGTCTCCGTGCCAGGGGAATCAACCAATTAAGGTTAAAATTCCCGACTCTGCCGGGAATCGAACCCGGGACGCATGCGATCAAAGGCCTGCACGCTAACCACTTAGCCATGATAAATAAATAATAATGTATTCTTTATCCCAGCCTATCACCTATTCACTGCTAACAATGAAATGTTTTCTTTGTGGACGTAAACAAAAGCGTGGTTCTTTCTCGTGTTGTGTCTGCTGGTGCAGCTAGGTCTCGCGGATGCTGCAAGCGATATATTCTTTTTCTTCACTGTGTTCTGTTTTGTTTCATTTTTATTTCTCTCTTCCTCTCCTTAATCTGTTTACCCTCCAGGGTCGGTTTTTCCCTCGGAATCAGCGAGGGATCCCACCTTTACAGCTTCGAGGGCAGTGTCCTGGAGCGCGAGACTCTGGTTAGGGGAGACAACTGGCGGAGGACCAGTACCTCACCCAGGCGGCCTCACTTGCTATGCTAAACAGGGGCCTTGTGGAGGGATAGGAAGATTGGAAGGGACGGGCAAGGAAGAGGGAAGGAAGCGGCCGTGGCCTTAAGTTGGGTACCATCCCGGTATTTGCCTGGAGGAGAAGTGGGAAACCACTTCCAGGATGGCTGAGGTGGGAATCGAACCCACCTCTACTCAGTTGACCTCCCGAGGCTGAGTGAACCCGTTCCAGCTCTCATACCACTTTTCAAATTTCTTGGCAGAGCCGGGAATCGAACCCGGCCCTCCGGGGATGGCAGCTAAGCACACTAACCACTACACCACAGAGGCGAACCTTTTATTACATCCGTTCCAAGTAATTTTGTATGCTCTTTTGAAGTTTTGCAGTGTTTTCTTTGTTAGCTTGCTGATTTAACCCTGCCGGTTCACTAATTTCACCTAGATGTTTAAATTTGTCTAGTTGGGCGATGTTTCCATATTGGTGATTATTTATTTATTTATTTATTTATTTATTTATTTATTTATTTATTTATTTATTTATTTCATGCCTTCATTTGTGGCGAAGTTAAGGCTCACAGCCCTCTCTTACACTTAACGGTGGGCTATTGAAACCTGATCTAGTCTCTTCCTTATAATTTGTCTTTTCATTAGGCGTTCACTGCCTCATGATGTGCTTCACCACAGCGTTAGTCAACCAAAAGTACAGGGTGTATCGACATTTAATAATAATAATAATAATAATAATAATAATAATAATAATAATAATAATAATAATAACGCTTTTTATCACACATGTGGTGTCGTGATTGCGACTATGTAGCACATGTGGATTTAATTCTATTTTACGGCTGGGTGCCCTTCTTGACGCTAACCGTATGCGGAGGGATGTAATTACTATTGCGTGTCTCTGTGGTGGTTGGTAGTGTGGTGTGTTGTCTGAATATCAAGAGAGAAGTGTTGGGACAAGCACAAACATCCAGTCCCCCGGCTAGAAGAATTAATCAGACGCGATTAAAATCCCCGACCCGGCCAGGAGTCGAACCCGGGATACTCTGCTGAGATATCATGCTACTTCCGTTCGCCAGCTAGAGCGGAAACTCGCAGTACTGCGTCTATTTCATCTTACAACTTGGAGGAGACAACATGTGTGTACATATAATTTATGATCTTTCACCCTCCCCTTAAAAAACATGTAAGTATCTCGGAACATTCTTATCCGTGTGTGTTGCAATTACTAAGCGAGTGAGTCGAGCGAGTTGGCTACGCAGTGTGCTTTCTTGATTTTCGTATGAGTGTATTCACAATTACTAAGCGTCTTAGCAGTGTGATGAACGAGTTAGCTACGCGGTATAGATTTTTTTTTTTCGTGCCGAGCGAGTTGGGTACGCAGTGTGCTTTCTTGATTTTCGTATGAGTGTATTCACAATTACTAAGCGTCTTAGCAGTGTGATGAACGAGTTAGCTACGCGGTATAGATTTTTTTCGTGCCGAGCGAGTTGGCTACGCAGTGTGCTTTCTTGATTTTTGTATGAGTGTATTCACAATTACTAAGCGTCTTAGCAGTGTGATGAACGAGTTAGCTACGCGGTATAGATTTTTTATTTTTATTTTCGTACTAAGCAAATCATTTGAAGTGTTAGGTATGCGATATGTGCACAGTGTGTTTTTAGCTATGCGATATGTGCACAGTGTGTGTGTTAATCATTGAAGTTGTACTGAACACATCAAACAATGTTCGATTCTAGGCTTGCTATGTTTCAATCTAAACAAAGGTATCCCCTAACATGTTGTATCGGATCACATGTAACGACATCGAGTACAGTGTTCGATTCTACTTATTTTGTGTTCTGAACACATCAATCAATGTACAGTGTTCAATTCTAGTCTTGTTATGTTTTCAATCTGATCTTCCGACATCGAGTGCAGTGTTCAATTCTAGTCTTGTTATGTTTCAATCTAAACAAAGGTATCCCCTAATACAGCGTTCGATTCTACTTATGTAGTGTTCTGAACACACCAGCCAATGTTTTAATCACATGTTGAAGTTAACGACATCGAGTACAGTGTTCGATTCTACTTATGTAGTGTTCTGAACACACCAGACAATGTTTTAATCACATGTTGAAGTTAACGACATCGAGTACAGTGTTCGATTCTACTTATTTTGTGTTCTGAACACATCAATCAATGTACAGCGTTCAATTCTAGTCTTGTTATGTTTTCAATCTGATCTTCTGACATCGAGTGCAGTGTTCAATTCTAGTCTTGTTATGTTTCAATCTAAACAAAGGTATCCCCTAATACAGCGTTCGATTCTACTTATGTAGTGTTCTGAACACACCAGCCAATGTTTTAATCACATGTTGAAGTTAACGACATCGAGTACAGTGTTCGATTCTACTTATTTTGTGTTCTGAACACATCAATCAATGTGCAGTGTTCAATTCTAGTCTTGTTATGTTTCAATCTAAACAAAGGTATCCCCTAATACAGCGTTCGATTAGTGTTCTGAACACACCACACAATGTTTTAATCACATGTTGTATCGAGTACAGTGTTCGATTCTACTTATTTTGTGTTCTGAACACATCAATCAATGTTCTGATCACATGTTGTACTGGCTGTCTCATAAGGAGCTATGTATAGCCGCCATCTTGCATCCGCCATCTTGCGCAAGCATCCTTAGGGCATCTCTAGCCATGGATCCTTGAGCCGTCTCATAAGAGCAACCACCATCTCGCGCAAGCATCCCTCATAAGGAGCCTTGTATAACCGCCATCTTGCGCAAGCATCCCAAGGGCGTCTATGTATAGCGATCATCTTGCATGAGCACCTTTAAGGAGTCATGTATAGCTACCATCTTGTGCAATTAGCGTCGAGAGATGGCTGCTGTAGAATTTTTCTTTTTAAAATTATCCGCTACCACATAGAGTGTAGCACTGAGGTTTGCGATGTAAGATGGTGGATGACAGCTGCGCGTGAGTTTGTAAAGCATGTGGAATTTGCCGCCACCACATAGATGGCAGCACGGTGCTCAAAGATGGCGGATGACAGCTAACAGAACTTTTCAAATTACCCGCTACTACAGAGAGCAGCACGGTGCTCAAAGATAGCGGATGACAGCTAACGAAATTGCCCGCTACTACGTGCTTAAGGTAGTAGTCATAAAGAGGGCAGCACGGTGTTTAAAGATGGCGGATGGCAGCTAACGAAATTACCCCGCATGAGGGCAGCACGGTGCTCTGTTGATTAAAGATGTCGGATGACAGCTAACGAAATTGCCCGCAGCATAGTGCTCAAAGATGGCGGGTGACAGCTGTCAAAAAGAGCATGTAGCTTTGTAGAGCACGTGGAATTTGCCGCCACAACAAAGAGGGCAGCACTGTACTCTGTTGCTTAAAGATGGCTGTCACAAAAGCGCGTGGGTTTGTAAAGCATGTAGAATTTGCTGCCACCACATAGAGGGTAGCACGGTGCTCAAAGATAGCTGCTGTCAAAAAGCATTTTTCAAATTATCCGCCGCCACATTTCAAAGGTATCTAGCTAAAGATGGCAGCACGGTGATTAAAGATGGCGGATGATAGCTAACAGAACTTTTCAAATTGCCCGCTACTACGTGCTTAAGGTAGTATCCATAAAGAGGGCAGCACGGTGTTCTGTAGATTAAAGATGGCGGATGACAACTGACGAAATTGCTCGCAGCACGGTGCTCAAAGATGGCGGATGACAGCTGCACATGGCTTTGTTTCCAAACAAGAGCACGTGGAATTTGCCGCCACCACATAGAGGGCAGCACTGTTCTCTCTGGATTAAAGATGGCGGATGACAGCTGTCAGAAAAGCATATAGGTTTGTAAAGCATGTGGAATTTACCGCCACCACATAGATGGCAGCACGGTGATTAAAGATGGTGGATGACAGCTGTCAGAAAAGCACATAGGTTTGTAAAGCACATGGAATTTACCGCCACCACATAGAGTGCAGCACTGTTCTCTCTGGATTAAAGATGGCGGATGACAGCTAACGAAATTGCCCGCATGATAGCAGCACGGTGCTCAAAGATGGCGGATGACAGCTGCACGTGAATTTGTTTCCAAACAAGAGCACGTGGAATTTGCCGCCACTACATAGAGTGCGGCACTGAGGTTGGCGATGCAAGATGGCGGATGACAACTGTCAAAGGTAAGTAGCTAAAGAGGGCAGCACGGTGATTAAAGATGGTAGATGACAGCTGCACGTGGCTTTGTTTCCAAACAAGAGCACATGGAATTTGCCGCCACTACATAGAGCGCAGCACTGAGGTTTCGGATGCAAGATGGCGGATAACGTACCACATTTCAAAGGTAAGTAGCTAAAGAGGGCAGCACGATGCTCAAAGATGGTGGATGACAGCTGCACGTGGCTTTGTTTCCAAACAAGAGCACATGGAATTTGCCGCCACTACATAGAGCGCAGCACTGAGGTTTCGGATGCAAGATGGCGGATAACGTACCACATTTCAAAGGTAAGTAGCTAAAGAGGGCAGCACGATGCTCAAAGATGGTGGATGACAGCTGCACGTGGCTTTGTTTATCTCACGCTAGTGAGGTTAAGTTGGTAGCACTAAGGTTTAGACCCGTCAAGATGGTAGCACTGCCGATGACAGGTGACGAAAGAGGGCAGCACAGTGCTTTGTGGTTTAAAGATGGCGGATGACAGCTGTCAAAAAAGCACGTGGCTGTCAAAAAGCACGTGGCTTTGTTTACCTCGCGCTAGTTAGGTTAAGTTGGTATCACTAAGGTTTAGGTCCGTCAAGATGGCAGTACTGAGGTTAGCGATGCGTTGTTGTCTGTCAAAAAGCACGTGGCTTTGTTTACAAATCTGTCAAAAAGCACGTGGCTGTCAAAAAACACGTGGCTTTGTTTACCTCATGCTAGTTAGGTTAAGTTGGCACTAGTGAGGTTTAGGCCCGTCATGATGGCAGTACTGAGGTTTGCGATGCGTTGTTGTCGATGACAGCTGTCAAAAAGCACGTGGCTGTCAAAAAACACGTGGCTTTGTTTACCTCATGCTAGTTAGGTTAAGTTGGCACTACTGAGGTTTAGGCCCGTCAAGATGGCAGTACTGAGGTTAGCGATGCGTTGTTGTCGATGACAGCTGTCAAAAAGCACGTGGCTTTGTTTACAAATTCAAATCTCCCGCCAAAATTCAAATTTCCCGCCAAAATTCAAATTTCCCGCGGGAGGAGGAGGCCTCTCCCGAGAGCCGGAGGAGGAGGAGGCCGCCGAACCATCCAATTATACTACTTACGGGATCTAACTGGTTCTTGAAACCTCTTGGTGGGTTTGATCCTAGACTTGTAAGCATCCCTGTTTCTGATTTCCGCACCACCGAGCGAGATGGCCGTGCGCTTGGGAGCGCGCAGCTGTGAGACAGTGGGTTAAAACTCCACTGTCAACAACGCTGAAGATGGTTATCCGTGGTTTCCAATTTTCACACCAGGCAAATTCGGGTGTAAATGATCCCCTTCCATCCTATTGTACATGTATGCTGCGAATAACATGGGTGCAATGTCATAGCCTTGCGGGATCCGGATTACAAAAATGGTCTAATAACTAAGTGTTTCATTTATTTACATCCTGTAAATGCTCAGGAGGCATTCGTGAATATAATATAATAATTAAGGCCACGGCCGCTTCATTTCCCCTCCTAGCCCTTTTCTATCCCAGCGTCGTCATAAGACTTATCTGTGTCGGTGCGACGTAAAGCAATTTGAGGAAAGAAAAAATTCCTTGTATTCCATTCCTTCCAGGTCCTTCTTCATCTCCTAATACCAGCGCAACGTACTTTTCCTGATCTACAAATATCTTATTATCTGATTGGCCAGTCTTCCCGGGTTCATTCTGTAAATATGTCCGTAGAACACGATTCTCCTCTTCGGGACAGTATCTAAGATCTTTTCCATCTTGAGATATAATTATTGTTTTCCTTTCTTTTTGTATGATTCATCCTCTGTTCTTTGGGGTGCGGTGTTTTTGTTTTTTCTATCATCCCTAGAAATGTTAATATTGAGCTTTGATACACCCTCTATGTGTCAACGTACGGAACATGGATTTATTTTGCTACTTAAACGTAGGCAACTTACAAGCGATATTCTGAAAGTACCTATCTTGAGGACTTACTATTAAATAGAGTTATCTATATTCTGACGATTAAGATACGAAAACCTTGTTTGTTTCAGCATGGCGGGGCGCAAGACGCGGCAGTCCCATTCCATCAGACACCTACTGGACCTGCCTCAAACCACCCCCAGCCGCCTGTCTAGGAGAACCACGCCCGACCACATCCCTAACATCATCAGAAAGGTAGGAACAATTTAGTATACAAATTATCTTCACATTTAATCCTTAGTAGATGAATAATTTTGTTCTTCACCACTCGTATATATCCTTCTGGAATCATACAGGTATAGTAGAACCAAGCTATTGGTTTATTAGGCCGCGATTATGTGCAGCGTTTCGCCCAGTGTGCCATTTGGGCTTATCATTTCGACTAGCGCTCTTTCCAAGACACTGTCTACCACTAACAGACGGTCTACATCAGGGCTGTCCAATCTTTTCATGTACTGGGGCGCATCTGACTTTTGGACGTGGAGGCGCGAGCGCCGTCCGATTATTACAAAAATAATATTAATAATAATAATAAAAAAATCATTTAGTAGGTTCACAGTCCTTATTTTGTAACTCTTCAGGACTGTGTAGACTGCTAGGCTGCTTCTTGGAAATACGCCCCAGTCCAAGCGATGGGCCCAAATTGTACGTTCTGGGCGAAATACTGCACATATACAAGGACTAATAACCCAAAAGTTTGGCTGTAATTGTGTAATTTTTGTCTACAACCGCGAATGACTTCATTGGCATTGTGGATATATTGTTACCTCTTATTACGACTATGTTATTACAATAACCTCAAACCGTAATTAAAATCTTCACATGACTACATATTGATAGAAATGTAGAATTTGTATGTCTGTGTTATCTTCTTCGCGAAACACATTTCAAAAGAAACACCTTGACGGAAGTTTGATTTCATAGAAAGGCTTTTGGACAAGCTGTTGTTATGGATGTAACTTGACTCAGCACAGCTCGTTTTATTCTTTAGAGTGTGTGCCTAGATTAAGTGTGGTGTTCCATTGATTGGTTCCTCGTCTTGACAGAAAAAGTCAGTGTTCAACTTCCCCACTCGACTGAAAAATTGTAAATATAATGTATTTATTTATTATTCGCTAATCGGCCAACTAGGGACCACGATAAGTTCCATTATACGTTCTGGCGTTCATCCAATCACTTTGCACGAGTTGTCCATTTCTGATCTCGGAAAATCCCAAAAATCACGATGCTTGTTCTGGGAAGATTTCGTTCGTGCGCGTCATCTCGTCGTAGGCCAATTTCTTCGAAGTCTTTCTTGACGTTAAGGTAATAGGGAATTGTTTTTTGGTTTAGAGTCGAAATAGTTAAAAATGCGTTTTGTCAATCGAGTCATCCGTCCATTGTAAGTGATCGTAGAAACGAGCACTGCCTTTTCGCATTCTTTTCTTGATCTCCTATATCTTAGGGTCGATTTTTTGTCTGGATTTCCTTATGTTCGTATCGTTTTTGGAGTTTGGGCAAGTGTGTTCTGGAGAATCTTTCTCTCGTTTTTCTCTAACTTAGGGAGCATACATTTCTGAGAGAGGATAATGCATTCTGGCGCATAGAAAGATACTGGCTTGAGGAGAGTGTTGTAATTATAAATTTTGGTATTTATTATATTTATTATTATAATTCTATTAATACTAGTATTATTTTTGTTTTCTTTCTTCCATCCATTTTTGAGCTTATTGGATTGAATATAGGTCCAGTACATTGGTCTTTGAGACTTCTACTGTGTGAAAGCGGCTTACAATTACGAAACCTACAGGGACATGAAGAGAACTGTTGTGGATAGATTGTGATATATATTAACACTGCAGCCGAAGGGACGTTAAAGAATTATTATTATTATTATTATTATTATTATTATTAGTATAAATCATCCCCTTCCATCCTATGCCTTTCAGTAATTGTACATGTATGCTACGATTAACATGGGTGCAATGTCATAGCCTTGCGGGATCCTGATCACAAAAATGGTCTAATAACTAAGTGTTTCATTATTTACATCCTGTAAATGCTCAGGAGGCATTCGTGAAGATAATATACTTGTTCCTTTGTTGAAAGTTGTTTTATTGATGAGTAATTTATATATCATTTGATATATAAATTACCATTCTCCATGCAACATTAATGCTCCAGCGATTGAAATGCACATGAATAGTAAAACACGGTCTTGTCTCTCATCTGTATCCCTCAAACGTGTAATACATATCATTTGTGTATAAAAATTGATGTTCGATTTCGTGAGTTGACGACCGCTATAAGTTGTAAATAATGTGTGTGAACGAGCGCGCTATTGGGAACTGCGAGGTGAATGTTTGATGGCTCAGTGTTGGGGAACACAAAGGGAGTGTGAAGTGAACAGACAACACTTGAAGAAGATCGTGCAGCGTCGATAGCGGCTAAGGTAAGTGGATCTTATGTCTTATGTTCTTCTTCATAACCTCACCAAGTGGCTGATCAGTTAATGGCTGCCGTTCTGTTGCCAACGTAGCGGATTCGAGTTACTTTGGAAATATAAACCAGTGATATTCTACACTTGTCCCATCCATCTGGTTGCATTCTTTCCCCGTGATCTACTGCCCTGAAACTTCCCTTTCAAGATCAGCTTTTCTAGATTTTCTCAAAGTCGTCTCGAAATGTGTCCAAAAAATCTCAAGTATTCTTTCCTTGATACGAGATGAAAGGCGTTTAAGAATCTTCACCTCTTGAAGAATGGGCGCATATTTCCTTACAAGAAGCAAATAAATGTGAAGCTGTATATTTTAACAAATTTTGACTATACATTAGAAAGAAATCAGATCTCATTCAAGATGAAAATAAAAAAAAACCTACAACCTGTTTTCCAGTCATTGACCGGGTCTGGGATGGAATGAATGAAGCGCATATAGGCTAATAGCACGATGGGGTCGCCACTCCCAAAGCGATTTATTAATGACTGATAGATGTTATGAAATCAGAATGGAGAGTGTTGTTGAAATGAAAGATGACAGGGAAAACCGGAGTACCTCGGAGAAAAACCTGTCCCGCCTCCGCTTTGTCCAGCACAAATCTCACATGGAGCGACCGGGCGGGGATTTGAACCACGGTATCCAGCGGTGAGAGGCCGACGCGCTGCCGTCTGAGCTACGGAGGGTCTTCATTCAAGATAGGTTTGTGTTTTATAACATTAAGAAGAACTTTTTGATCTGCAGCTGTGATAGCCTTTATTGACATTCTACCTCGTTGGGAAGGAAAAATGCTTGAATATGGGATATAATTTCGCTATTAACAGGTTATGAATTGTTAGTTGCTTACTCAGCGATATTGTTGGACGATCTACCACTGAAGAGAAGCGCCAGTACAAATGAGGAGCTCAAATGGCGCACTTAGTTATTAGACCATTTTTGTGATCAGGATCCCGCAAGGCTATGACATTGCGCCCATGTTATTCGTAGCATACATGTACAATTACTGAAAGTCATAGGATGGAAGAGGATGATTTATACTAATAATAATAATAATAATAATAATAATAATAATAATAATAACAATACACACACACACACACACACACACACACACACACACACACACACACACACACACACACACACACACACACACACATTTTGATATTTTAATGTTGAAATTATTTTTTAGCAGATAAAGTACGGGTCCCCATACAACTAAAAATGTAAGGTTAAGCATTTTTCTCAGTTGTGTCCTAAGTTGAAGGCCTAAAGGGCCCGGGAAAGGTTTCAAACTGTGAGTTTTGGATATCTCTATCAAACTAGAAAAAACAAATTTCTCAAATCACTAAATGAAGTTCCAGAAAATCTACCTAAAACCGATTGTTATTTTACTAGTTTTCTTTTTCATTCAAATCCTAGCCACAATTAACTCTTGTACAAAATTCTGTCTGTAATGTGTTCCTTGGTTCTACATCCTCAGGCTTTATTTGATTTTTGAAAATGTCTACTCCAAATGTAGTTATAAGGGCTTAAGTGAAACTCTGCCTTGACTAACTTTAGCGCTCGTAGTGGTGTTTAAGTGAAACAATGCATTGGCTAACTTTAGCGCTCGTAGTGGTGTTTAAGTGAAACGATACATTGACTCACATTAGCGCTCGTAGTGCTAGGAAAAATCAAACTGCTAATCTAATCGACCGGATAATGATGATTAAGGAAAGAATTGTAAATTTTAGGAATAAATAAAGAATTTATTCTCATTCTTTATTATATTTTATTTACCTTGCATTCGTAGCTCATATCCTTAGAATGCTTTTAATATTGAGTTGCTTTCCTGAAGAGCCATAACTGTGGATATTTTTGGTCTGCCACCGTGAAATATTCTACATCTTACAAGAACAAGAAAATTAGAATTTTCTCACCTGATATATGGTGAGCGAGATCTGAAAACGTTTGATCATTTGCTGTTTCAATTTATTTATTTATTTGATTGTTTATTACGCCTTTATAAGTGGCGAAGTTAGGGCTTTTCGGCCTTTCTTACACCTAACCACTGTAGTGATTCTTCAATGGGAGCAGAATCCCCGCCAGGAAGTCGTGAAATTTAAGAAAAGAGATTTCCACTTCCAGAGGTGCATATGGCCCTGAGGTTGACTCAGCCTACACCCAAAATGAGTACCAGGTTAATTCCTGGGGGAAAGGCGGCCGGCCGTAGAGCTAACCACTCTACCCCCATCATGTGCCGAGGTTACGAATAGTGGAAGCCTTTACCTTCTACCACTCCAAGGGCCTTCATGGCCTGTACGCAGATGACTTTGCTTTGCTTTGCTAAATAATCTATACAATAATACACTACACTTTTCTAACTCAGTCATTTATTGATCCAATCGTACAAATACCCCAAGTCAGCTGCATTCAGCAGGTAGTCTAGGCAAGCAGACTGAAATTTATGTAATTAGTTGGTATTTCTTACACTGACAGGCATTGAATTTCAAAGTCTGGAACCCGTAACAACAAAAGAATTGTTATACATAGACGATGGGTGAACTGGAATAGAAGGGGGAGGAACCAGAGCGGGTATTTCAGCTCTGAAAGGAGGACAGATACTTAAGCTGGAACGAAATGTATACTGGTCTGCCTTCTGAGAGCAGTCTGTATATCTGTATCAGTATGTGATACGTTCCTCGTTTATCAGATTTCAGCCATGGAATAGAGTAATGCTATAGGGTGACATGTGTATCATAACTGGGATTTTAAAGAAATATACATACATATACATACATTATCATTATAGACTGTTATGCCTTTCAGCGTTCAGTCTGCAAGCCTCTGTGAATTTACTAAACGTCGCCACAATCCTCGATTTGAAACTAGTGTTGTGGCCTCATTTAGTCCTATACCTCTTATCTTTAAATCGTTAGAAACCGAGTCTAACCATCGTCGTCTTGGTCTACCTCTACTTCTCTTAACCTCCATAGCAGAGTCTATTATTCTCCTAGGTAGCCTATCCTCCTCCATTCGCCTCACATGACCCCACCACCGAAGCCGGTTAATGTGTACAGCTTCATCCATCGAGTTCATTCCTAAATTAGCCTTTATCTCCTCATTCCGAGCACCCTCCTGCCATTGTTCCCACCAGTTTGTACCAGCAATCATTCTTGCTACTTTCATCAGGCAAAAATTAAGGGACTCGCTGAAGTTTCAAAGTCTGCTCCTTTGTTGCGTCTGCGGGAATAACGTCACAGTACTCGAGGGAGAGAAGCACTAGTGGTTGTAGTAATCTCACATTACATGGCAAAATATTGCTGTTTCCTTTAAGAGAGTGAGAAACCAAAAATATCTTTCTGCAAACTCTTTTAGTATGTTCAGAATAATCTAAAGTTTCGTTCATTGTCACTCCAATATTTCTCAGAGTTTGGCTCAATGGAATAACTCTGCAGTTCTGTATAACTGGAGGAATAGTTTCGTCTCAGAGTATAGCCAACAATTTATGGAAACCAACATTTATTGATTGAATCTTGGAGGGGTTACGGAGGATAAGTCCATGATTACGTACAAGCTTTTAGAAAAGTTGTAAACACGGATGAAGAACTAGAAGAGTCCACTGGTGTTTGAGAACAATGGAGGTTTTTTTTTACCTCGTGGGAGATAAAACGTGTTCTGGTTTATTTTACCTTCGTTTTTAAAAGCGTGTGAATTCATTAAATATAACTATAAATTACAGGTTGTTTAATATTTATAATGTATTTTAGAGCCAATTAATGGTAATTAAGAGAATTATTTAAAAACCGCAATAAATGAATTCATTATTTACTTGTTCGTTTTGTTTGCAGTATATATTTGATACGGGCCGAGGGCAAATTGCTTTTATGACATTTATGTTCACATTGGGAGGTACAACCAGTTTTAGATATCAGGGAGTTTAGAATTTACGTGGAAGTATAAGATAGCCTTAAGAATTACAGTTACCGAGCTCGATAGCTGCAGTCGCTTAAGTGCGGCCAGTATCCAGTATTCGGGAGATAGTAGGTTCGAACCCCACACTGTCGGCAGCCCTGAAAATGGTTTTCCGTGGTTTCCCATTTTCACACCAGGCAAATGCTGGGGCTGTACCTTAATTAAGGCCATGGCCGCTTCCTTACCTTTCCTAGCCCTTTCCCGTCCCATCGTCGCCATAAGACCTATCTGTTTCGGTGCGACGTAAAGCAACTAGCAAAAAAAATTAATAAGAATTACAGTTAAGTTCCACGTTAATTAACTCCAAAAGTAGGCCATGTTTGTTCTATACGGAGTAATCGAATGTAAGTCATGGATGCTTCAACATATTCAGAATTATTGCCATGTTGTTCAATAATCGACAATTAAATTAGAACCTATTCTACGCACCATTCAAGGCAAAGAGGTTGATTTTGAAAAAAAAAAATCCCTTCCAGTATTTGAAAGAAAAATAGAATCTCGTAGAGAACTATTTAAATAGGATGTTAGAAAGATCTGCCTTTCCAATACACTCTGTGTTGACCAGTCTTGATGATGATGTTGATGATGATGATGATGATGACGATGATGATGACGATGATGTTTGTTGTTTAAAGGGGCCTAACAGCTAGGTCATCGGCCCCTAACGGTACGAGGTGCAGCGAATTGAAAGGATGATTAAAACTTCAGAAAGTATCCACTGACTGGAATTTTGTTTTGCTAGTGGCACCGACACAGATAGGTCTTATGGCGACGATAGGATAGGAAAGGCCTAGAAATGGAAAGAAAGCGCCCGTGGCCTTAATTAAAGTACAGCCCCAGCATCTGCCTGCTGTGAAATTTAGAAAACCATCTTCAGGGCTGGCGACAGTGGGGCTCGAACCCACTATCTCCCGATTACTGGATACTGGCTGCAATTAAGCGACTGCAGCTATCGACTTCGGTGACTAGAATCTAAAAGAGAATGGTGATGAAATAAATGAAATGGCGTATGGCTTTTAGTGCCGGGAGGTATCAAATGACTTCGGCTTGCCAAGTGCAGGTCTTTCGATTTGACGCCCGTAGGCGACCTGTGCGTCGTGATGAGGATGGAATGATGATGAAGACGACACATACACCCAGGCACCGTGCCAGGGGATTTAACCAATTATGATTAAAATTCCCGACCGTGCCAGGGATCGAACGTAGGACCCCTGTGACCAAAGGCTAGCACGCTAACCATTTAGCCATGGAGCCGGACCATAATGGTACTAATTACAGGTAACGTAGACCTATGGTATGCTATACACAATAGTACCACTCATAGATAACAGAAACCAATGATGTTCCTCACATAAGGGTACGACTCGCAAGCAACGCATACCCATGGTTTTCCTCACATACTGGTACTAATCATAAGCAATGCAGACCCGCGGTGTATCACACATTATAGTACCACCCACAGCCAACACAGACCTATGGTTTTCCTCACATAATAGCACAACTCGCAGATAACGCAGACTCATTCTGAACAAAGTGGAACGAACCCATTCGAGCGCAGCCCTCGGCACCTATTCTGGCACAACTCCTAGGTAACGCATACCCATGGTATTCCTCACATTATTGTACTAATCACAAGTAGTCTCATGGTTTTAATTCCATCTTCCCTTGGCCGACGATTTTAGATGCTTCTTACGATGGGAAGGAGATTCCGTGGGTGTATTCTTCATCTGCGTCACCCATCCACAGGGGGTATAATCAAACGTACATGTTTTGAGAAAAAAAAACAAACAAACGCTCTCTTTACATCAATTTAAATAGATTTTAATGAGATTATACAAGTCAGTACAAAGTAAACAGTACCTATTATGGTAACATTATTCCAGAATACGAGAGCATTCTTTCGGCATGTTTATCTAAAACTCAAACTCAGGCAAAACCTGTTGAGATATTATGTCTGGTCAACACTGCTTTATGGAGTAGAGACGTGGACTGTCAAAGTTTCCTCCATGAACAGATTAGAGGCCTTTGAAATGTGATTACACAGGAGAATGCTGGATAGATCTTTTAACAAATAATTAAGTGTTAAGCAGAGCTAGGACTGACCGTGAGCAGGCAAACATCATCAGAGCCAAGAAAACAGCTTATTTAGGCAATGCTCTACGAGGTAGAGAATTATGGCCTTCTAAACCTCATATTACAAGGAAAGACAGCAGGCAAGCGAAGAGTTGGTAGATCACCGATGTGATGGCTCCAGAATATCAAGGATGGACTGGCGTCACCAACAGCGGACAACTCTGCAAGTTAGCTAAATAGAGAGGTGCTTTCTCAAGGGTGATCGCCAACGTCTGATGGAACGGATATGACACTTAAAGAAGAATGGCCAAATTTATCAACAGAACAATAATTTTTTTGCTAGTGGGAAGGAAGTGTCCGTGGACTTAATTAAGGTACAGCCCCAGCATTTGCCTGGCGTGAAAATGGGAAACCACGGAAAACCATCTTCAGAGCTGCCGACAGTGGGGTTCAAACCTACTATCTCCCGAATACTGGATACTGGCCGCACTTAAGCGACTGCAGCTATCGAGCTCGGTCAGAACAATAAAGAGTAGAAAACTGAGAAGATGTATGTCTGTCATTTGGCGCACGCGAGACTGCTCCGAATTTCTTAATTTTGTCTTCTTGGCGTTGTTTTCCAATTTACTGGGTTTGAAATTTGATCGGAATTTGGCCAAGTTTTAAGGCCGAATGTCCTTCCTGACACCAGTTCTGTGTGGAGGAATGCATTCTCTGGCGGATTTTAGCCTGTTGTGTTGTACGTGGATGAACAGCATTGGATCGAGAGGAACACAATCGGAGGGACTAACCATACGCAGATAAAATCACCAACCCGGACGAGAATCGAACCAGGAGCCCTCTGAACCGAAGGCCAGTACGCTGACCATTCATTCAAGAAGATGAAAGGATAGATACGAATGCTTCTGTTAATTTTTACAAATTTTCTAAGGAGCACGAAACACCAAACTTTCTGAAACTTTTCATTTCCTTAATTTGAACCCGCGAGAATTTCCCTCTTTAAATGACATATACATTATGTTAATATCACAACTGTATGTGTTTTTAATTAATTACCGAGCTCGATAGCTGCAGTCGCTTAAGTGCGGCCAGTATCCAGTATTCGGGAGATAGTAGGTTCGAACCCCACTGTTGGCAGCCCTGAAAATGGTTTTCCGTGGTTTCCCATTTTCACACCAGGCAAATGCTGGGACTGTACCTTAATTAAGGCCACGGCCGCTTCCTTACCACTCCTAGCCCTTCCCTGTCCCATCGTCGCCATAAGACCTATCTGTGTCGGTGCGACGTAAAGCAACTAGCAAAAAAAAAAAAAAAGTGTTTTTAATTACTTTTTAAAGCGACTTAATAATGTGACTTAAATAGTCTCTTCAAGTCAGGTGTTTTTTTACATTTCTTCAGAATGCAGGCATTTCAAACCTTCTAACTTCCTTTATTATTTTGTTATTCATGTGCTGAATATAAATTTTGGAGAAAGGCCTTTCTGGCGGGTTGGCCGTGCGGTTAGGGGCACGCAGCTGTGAGATTGCTTCCAGCAGATAGTGGGTTCGAACTCCACTCTCTGCTGCCCTGAAGATGGTTTTCCGTGGTTTCCCATTTTCACACCAGGCAAATTATGAGGCTTTAACCGTAATTAAGGCTACGGTCACTTCCTTCCCACTTACTGCCCTTTCCTATCCTATCGTCGCTGTAAGACCTAGCTGTGTCCATGCGATGTCAAGCAAATTGTAAAGAAATAAAAATAAAATAAAAGTATAGAATATGGAAGGTCGTAAATATTGTCTACAAGAGCGTGTTGTAAAATACACGCATACAGCGTGACCGAAAAGTCTGTTAACATTTGACGACGATATACTTCACGGAATATTCGAGGTAGAGAGATAATAATTGACACACATGATTGGCATGACATGGGGTTTTATTGACGCCAAAATGAAGTACACAAAGTGAGCAACAGATGGCGCTTCATACGAAACATAAGCAGTAATTAGCATAACAACCGAGATTTAGCAAAAGACGATGTTCTTTCTAACATATGCTCAACATGTCCGCCGTCATTCTTCAACAATAACTGTAGTAGAGGGACAATGTTGTGAACAGCACTGTACAGCATATCCATAGGTATGTTAAGAAACTGCCGTCGGATGTTGCCTTTCGGCGCCCCTAATGAGGTCGGACGATCGCGATAGACTTGCGACTTCAGGTAACGCCACAACCAATAATCACACGGATTGAGGTCAGGAGACCCGGGAGGCCAAGCATGTCATGCGGCAATCGCAGGTGCATCTGGCGCCCTCTCTTACGACCGCTCCTTTTATAGCGTAAACGGGTCTCACGCAGCATCACTGATGTGTTGCTGTCCAGCGTCTTGGCCTGTTTGTGCACTCATTGTTGGTGTTAATAAATTCCCATGGTATCTCGAGTATGTGTGGCCATTTGTACCTGACATGTTGCTGTCCAGCGCCATCTGTTGGTCATTTTGTGTACTTTAATTTGGTGTCTATAAAATCCCATGTCGTGCCAGTCATGTATGTCAATTATTATCCCTCTACTTCCAACATTCCGTGAAGTATTGCCCCATCAAACGGTAACGGACTTGTCACCCTTTACTTGCGGGATACCTAACTTTAATCACTTCAATCCCTAAAAATAAATATGTACGAAGAACAAGTACTGTAGTAGTTGTAAATACTTCGACCGTTCAACACAATGAAATCTCGGGTGAACAGTCTTGTTTGTGTAGTCCGATTCATTGGAATGCATGTATTATCCACCGGCGGACAAGCATGACAACATGACGCGATTAGTGATGGAGCGAGCGGTTACTCGGCAAATGTGTAGGTAGTCTCCTCCTTTTAAAACCAGCAATTTTCCTGCCGCGCTAAAACTTCATTGTGCTTCCATGCTTAATTCTCCAGAAGGTCAAGAAAACTCCACTCCATTTTAAATTCTATGACTAGAGCTCGGATGTTTAGCCAGTAATTTATTAGCCGGCAGCCAGCTCTTCCGCACTGTGAGGAGTGTAACATATCTTCCAGGGATTTTAATATGCTGGGCCTCTACTGGTTATGCATTCCTCATAGCAGAAATGATGTCCGGGCTAGCATATACTTGTTATTCGCTTTAGTAAGTTTGCATTCTAACTTATGCATGTCTAAACATCCGGGCTTTCTTAATGACTTTCACCATCTGGCAAAGTAGTAATGATATAGAAGAACCGATGGAGATCTAAATGTTAGGACGTTGAGTAGTGAAAAGCACAAAAGAAACATATTATCGAAAGATAGATGATTCTTGCTTTTAAATATTTAGTTTATAATTAAAGGCGCACTCATAAAACAGGACATACCAAACCAAACCCCATGGCGCAACAGCCCTGTAGGGCCATGGCTTACCAAGCGACTGCTGCTCATCCCGGAGGCCTGCAGGTTACGAAGTGTCGTGTGTGGTCAGCACGACGAATCTTCTCGGCTGTTATTCTTGGCTTTCTAGACCAGGGTTGCTATCTCACCGACAGATGGCTCCTCAGTTGTAATGATGTGGGCTGAGTGGACCTCGAACCAGCCCTCAGATCCAGGTAAAAATTCCCTGACCTGGCCGGCAGTCGAACCTGGTGCCTCCGGGCAAGACACGCTACCCCTACACTGCAGGGCCGGCTAAAAAAGGACATAAAAGGACATGCTGCAGAATATTTTACAAAACAGGTAAAACGTCACTGGAATAAGTATTATACTAAAGCCGTCTCTCTTCCGTGGTTTCCCATTTTCACACCAGCCACATGCTGGGGCTGTACCTTAATTAAGGCCACGGCTGCTTCCTTTCAAGTCATAGGCCTTTCCTCTCCAATCGTCGCCATAAGGCCTATCTGTGCCGGTGCGACGTAAAGCCACTAGCAAAGAAAAAAGAAACAACCCTTTTCTCATCCGGATTAAAACTTAAAGTTGGCTTTCACCGCTTCTTCTTTCAAAAGCGTTAAGAGAGGAAGGTTACTCCATTGTACTTCCTCTCGAAACAGCAATCACCATCACCACCAACAGTTCTTTAGAAAGTTTTATTCCATTGAAGCTCAACTAGCTAAAATCCATCAAGATATAGCTGATATTTTAGAGTCACGAGGTCAAATGTGCTGTATAGCTGCTGACCTGTCCAAGGCTTCTGATTGGGGAGATTACTGACGGAAATGAGGCCTACTGAACTAGACAAAACAGAGCTTGAATGGGTGCCTAAATTTCTACAAAATAGAACTCAGATAATAAGAGTAGGTGAAGTGTTATCTGAATCTGTAATGGTTAAGAGCGGGCCCAACAGGGCAGTATTGTTGGATTATTTACCAGAAGAATGGAAAGATAAGTTGAACACGTGAAGCAATCCTGACTTTACGTCTGATCTTAGTGGATCGAATTAAGAAGGACAAGCCCACATACATGGCATTCGTAGATCTTGAAAAGGTATTCGATGGTGTTGATTGGACCAAGATTTTTGAGATTCTGAAGGTGATCGAGATCAGATAACGACAACGAAGAATTATCTACAAACTGTATAAAAATCAGTCTACAGTGATAAGCATCGAGGGCTTTGAAAAAGAAGCACCAATTCAGAAAGAAATGAGGCAAGGTTGCAGTTTGTCTCCCCTGCTTTTGGGTGCTTATGTAGAACAGGCAGTGAAGGAAATCAAGGAATAATTTGGGAAGGGAATCGCAATCCAAGGAGAGGAAATCAAAACTCTGAGATTTGCTGGTAATACTGTTATTTTATCCGAGACTGCAGATCTGGAAAAATTGCTGAATGGTATGGACAGAATCTTGGGTAAGGAGTCCAAGTTGAAAATAAATCAGTCCAAAATGAAAGTAATGGAGTACAGTCGAACGAAGTCAGATGGCGCAGAAAATATTAAATTAGGAAGTGGAGTCTTAAAAGGAAGTAGATAAATATTGTTACTTGGGTAGTAAAATAACTAACTATGGCAGAAGTAAGGAGGACATAAAATGCAGACTAGCAAAAGCAAGGAAGAGCTTTCTTACTTCACTTCGAAGGGAAGGGATAGACAAGGAAGAGGGAAGGAAGCTGCCGTGGCCTTAAGTTAGGTACCATCCCGGCATTTGCCTGGAGGAAAAGTGGGAAACCACTTCCAGGATGGCTGAGGTGGGAATCGAACCCACCTCTACTCATTTGACCTCCCGAGGCTGAGTGGACCCCGTTCCAGCCCTCGTGCCACTTTTCAAATTTCGTGGCAGAGCCGTGAATCGAACCCGGGCCTCAGGGGATGGCAGCTAATCACACTAACCACACCACCACACAGGCGGACTACATCTTTACTACAACCCCTAAATACTCTCATAACCATGTGAAGAGATCTGTAACCTTTCTTAACTACTTCGTTAATATGATTACCGCAATGAAGACTATTCCTTATATTAACAGCTAGGTACTTACTTTGTCCCCCATGATTTACTATCACCCCATCAACACAGTAATTAAAACCGAGAGGACTTTTTCTCTTGGTAAAATTTTCAATTTGATTTTTCATCCCTTTTACAGTAATACCATTGTCCGATCTCCATCTCACCACATTAAGTTCCCCTGCAATTTAGGTGTAACTGCACAACTTTGGGATACAACTGTACCGTGCCTTCATGGCCTTTACGATCAATGTTGTCTTTAAGATTTGGTCACGTCGCTTGAATGACACGCGAGACCGTACATGTCTTACAAACGCAATAAATTTTATATTAGAATACAGTTTGGTCATAATAATAATAATAATCGTGTCTTCAAAACTTTTATCATTAGTTAATCTTGAAGTAGAGTTAGCAACTTGTATAGCTGTTTACTTCAGACCACTTGATTGCCTGCTTGTGATTTGTTCAGATACATTAAGTAAGAGCCCACAGCTCATATCGACATCCAGAGAAGCGTTCCCTTTGGACTGTCCTGCCATCTGTCGGGGATAACTGGAAGAGGGTTGAGACGCTCGAGCTACTGAAGCGCCTCTGTTGGAAATAGGGAAAAAGTGTTGCGCTCCAAAAGTGCGCTTGTTATGGAGATCTTAGCTGATATCTGGCAACAATTGATTAGCTGAGATGAATAACTGTTCAGTTCATTGAACGAACAAACTGCAATAAGTTATAAGAAAACAATTCAAAGATAAACACATGTTTTCTACGGTTACAAACTAAGTGGAGCGACAAAATTTACACTATAAAATAAATAGAAATTCATTCATTTTCAATTAAAAAAAGGTCAAAATTGTTTTCATAAATAACAGCACGTCAACAAAATAAATATCTTTATTTTTGTTTGAGTCATCAGTCCATACACCACTTTGATGCAGCTCCCCATGCCACCCTATCCTGTGCTAACCTTTTCACTTCTACGTAACTACTACATCTTACATCTGCTCCAATCTGCTTGTCATATTCATGCATTGGTCTACCTCTTCCGTTCTTGCCGCCTACACCTCCCTCAAAAACCAACTGAACAAGTCGTGAGTGTCTTAAGATGTGTCCTATCATTCTATCTCTTCTTCTCGTCAAATTAGCCAGATCGTTCTCCTCACCAATTCGATTGAGTATCTCTTCATTCGTTATTCCATCTTCCAATCTCACCTTCAACATTCTTCTGTAACACCACATTTCAAAAGCTTCTATTCTCTTTCTTTCTGACCCAGTTATCGTCCAATTTTCACTTCTATACAGTGACACGCTCCAGACGAAAGTCTTCAAACACATCTTTCTATTTCCTATATCAATGTTTGAAGTGAGCAAATTTCTTTCCTTAAGAAAGGTTTTCCTTGTTTGTGCTGGTCTGCATTTTATGTCCTCCTTACTTCTGCCATCGTTAGTTATTTTAATACCCAAATAGCAATATTCTTCTACTTCTTTTGCTAATCTAATATTTTCTGCATTTCATGACTTCGTTCTACTGCACTCCATTACTTTTGTCTTGTACTTATTTATATTCATCTTGTACTCCTGTCCGACTCGTTGGCTGAATGGTCAGCGTACTGGCCTTCGGTTCAGAGGGTCTCGGGTTCGATTCCCGGCCGGGTCGGGGATTTTAACTTTCATTGGTTAATTCCAATGAATCGGAGGCTGGGTGTTTATGCTGTCCCCAACATCCCTGAAACTCACACACTACACATAACACTATCCTCCACCACAATAAGACGCAGTTACTTAATCACGGCAGATGCCGCCCACCCTCATCGGAGGGTCTGCCTTACAAGGGCTGCACTTGGCTAGGAATAGCCACACGACATTATTACTATTATCTTGTACTCCTTACCCAAGACTCTGTCCATACAATTCAGCAATTTCTCCATATCTTCTGCACTCTCAGATAAAATAACGTCAACAATAATTTCAGGCTTTTAAAGTGTATGTCTTGATACCCAAAGGTTGGTTTGATCTTAAACAGCTCCAACACCTATTGTCATTGTCAAGGCGTCACTAAAGAGGCGTTCTAGGGAAATTCGGAGCGAGGTAGTTTCCCATTGCTTTCATCACTTACCTAGAAGTTGCTATTACATATCAGTATGCCAAGCACACTGAACTGGACGCACCAACTGACCGTATGAGCAACATTTTCAGATCATTCATAACAGGGACTGGTTACATAATGAATGGAATTACTAGCATCACTCATACCTTGGTCACTATCATATCGTCAAGTCAAGGACGAGACTTAGACATATCAATGCAAGTTACAAATTTGTTCTAACCCACATCAGAAGGCTAAGTAAGCACTAGGTCTCGTCAGAAAAGACACACATGAAAATAAATGAGTAAACAATAAAGGTATTGGTTTGCAGTCGAATGAAATGGGTTATAGATTAGGAAATTAAGTTTTAATGGAAATAGGTGGATATTGTTACTTGGGTTGTAAAATAACGATGCCAGAAATGATGAGGGCATTAAATGCAGACTAACACAAGCAAGGAAGCATTTAGACATGATACTGTATAGGCTTTTGGGCTTATGCCGTGTCAAGAAAATAAGGTGAAATTCTTTACGTTTCGCAGAGAACTGTGCTCTGCGTCCTCAGAAGAAATCTCGACTGTCCACGAGAAAGGCTTCTTAAACAACGACTCTTTGAATTTAGACGTTATAATAGAAGTGAAAATGGTACGTTCATTCACCACCAGATGGCTCCCAGGACGTGGCACAACGCTAGCTTTCTAAGCGTAAGCTGACCGAACCATCAGAATCAGTCTAAGCGATTCTCATAACGTGTTTACGTAACATACGACATTGACAGGTGTATGGCATAGACATAAGCCTGGAATGAAACATCTGGCGACGAGGAACGTACGAAGTTGGAAAACATCGAGACGAAATAACAGTAGTGAAGGGAACTGCCTACGTAAATTCTAAATGGCTGGCAACCCGTTATTACTTAATTGATAGCCGGTGTCCCTGTTGAAATTGTTAGGATTTTTACGTATTTACACAGCTTCCCATATAATCCTGGGCCTGCAGTATCTAGTGTGTGTAAGTGTGGGGAATTTCTTGTACCCCAGGATGTAAAAGTGGGGACAATTTTGTCCTTGGTTTTACTCAAACTGTGAGCAATTTTAGTGGCGGTGCCGAACACGGTTTTTATATTGTGTTTGCTGAGGACCTTGGCAATTTGTCCTGTGGTGTGAATGTAAGGCAAGTAGGCAGTTCCCTTCATTTATTCCTTCTGTGAGTTTTGCTTGGTCGTTTCACTGGGATGCAGGGCTCTATGAATCTGCAAATCGCTGTAACCATTTCTCGTGGACAGTCGAAATTTCTTCTGAGGACGCAGAGCACAGTTCTCTGCGAAACATAAAAAGAATTGAACCTTATTTTCTTGACACGGCTAAAGCCCAAAAGCCTATACAGTATCATGTCTATAAGTACGGGTCGTGGAAGCATCAATGGCAACAAGGAAGCGTTTGTTTATAAGTAATTGCTAACTCCAAACATAGATATACACAGGAGACATATTTTTGAGACTTTTTCCCGCAGCATGGCATTGTATGGAAGTCAAAGATGGACAAAGACTAGTGCAAAACGGAAAGAGAATGGAAGGTTTTGAAATGCGATGCTTCGTTACAAGACTGAAGGTCAGATGTGGAGGTCGGTTCACGAATGAAGAGATACTGAATCGAATTGGTGAGGGGAGAACAATTTTGCGAGATTTGATCAGAAGTAAAGATAGAATGTTGGGACACACCCTGAGACACCCAGGACTTCTTCAGTTAGGTTATAAGGGAGATTTAGTTGGATAGGATGGGAGGAGTAGACTGAAAGGTGAATATGACGAACAGATTACCAGTAGAATAGGTGTAGGATGTAGCAGTTTCGCAGAAACGAAGCGTTTAACACGGGGCAGGATAGCATGATTGAGTGCTGCATAAAAGCCGGTCTTTGGACTGAAGAACGACAACTCGTGTTTTCTAAGCACTTTCTACTATGAACCTCATTTCTTCTTCTTAATGTACCATCTTCTAGCGAAGGTTGGCAATCATGGATTTGGATGCAGCGACGTGGAACAGAGACATAGTGCTGAACCCGTACCAGCCCACGTGATTCGTTAGCCTTTGAGTTCGTATTTGCATATGCTGATAATACTATTCTGCTTGCAACAAGTGCTGAAGATCTGCAAACATTCGAACACAGTGCTGCAGCAAGTCTGCGTTAAAGCACGATACATCCGAAGTGATGGCCATAAGCAAACGTATCATTCAACCTGTTAACATGGCACATCTTTGGAGCAACTCCAATGCTTTGAGTATCTCGGCAGCGTACTTGATCATAGCTCGAACAGGGCTGTTGAAATTAGGTCCTAGAGTGAACAGGCAAGGACTGAATTCAAGAGAATGAGCAAACTTCTCTGTAACAGGGACTTTAAGCTCAATGTCCGTCTCTGTTTACTTCGGTGTTATGCAGTTTCTGTCTTACTTTATGGAGCCAAGATTTGGACCCTAACACCGACCAAGAAACTTCGATTCTTTGACATGTGGTGCTACCGAATATCAGATAACACTGAAGTACTCCAACGGCTCAGCAAAGAGCTTGCGTTCTTCAGCTTCTCTTACAAGGTAAAATTGCAGGAAGCAGTAGTAGGGAAAGAAGAAGAATATCTTGGCCACGGAATCTCTGAGAATGGTATGCGATCAGTGCCCTCACTATTTTCTGTGTTGCTGAGAACAAGATCGCCCTGATGACAGCCGACACCCAATCAGGATATGGTACAAGAAGAAGATAGAGTTTGTCGTCTGGGAGGTCTCCCACATCTTTCTAATCTTCCTCGTATGAATTATCATACCGCATTATATGGCTGAAGTATTCCAGCTACCACTTTTTGATGGTCAACATGACTTCTGTCGATCCAACAGATTGGAATTCCGGATTCTGTCCGTCCAAGAATTTACTGACGACCATGAAGTGGACTTTCTTAATGTTTATTTTCAGCCCTCTGTTACTGGCAGTCAAATTTACTTTGTATAATACTTAGAACCTGGATTTTTAGGCAGTAATAGGTTAGAATGCAAACTTACAGAAGCGGGAAACAAGTATAGTCTATCCTCCACAATAGCTATGCAATGAGGTTTGCATAAACGTAGGGGTACGGCCCATCAGAACCCCTAGAATTTATGCTACTCTTGCTACATAACGAAATGACGCGTTTGCATTGTAGCCTATTACTGCATAAGCATTCGCCGTCTAATAATATTATCTGAAGGTACTCTTCGTTGTCTGCTAGCAATACCGTGTCCCTAGCGCAGCGCAGGTTGTTCATACTCTCCCCGTTGATACGGAAGCCTATGGTAGAGGGTTCTTCCAGAGCTTCTGCGAGGATAGCCTCTAAGTAAATGATGAAGATTAGAGGTGATGATACATAGCCTTGTGGAACGTCGCGCCAGATATCTATTTCTTCAGACAGGATTTTGCTCAATCTTTACTGCTGTACTGTGATCCTGGTATAAGCTGGCAACGATGCTCATATCTCGGGTGCAAGTCCGATGTTCTGCAGAATCTCCATCATCTTCCCGTGCTGCACTTTGTCGAATTCCTTTTCATAGTCTATGAAATATGCGTAGACGTTCTTGTTCGTTTCTAAGCAACGTTGGACAAGCACTTGCATAAAGAAAAGGGTGTCTCTAATTCAAAGACTATCCCTGAATCCGAATTATATTTCAGTTATTTTAATTAATCGTAATATATGTTAATAAGAAAAAATAAGATAATTTTACGGGTTTCTGTTTCTAAATATCAGGTTTTTCATAGTTTATCCTGGAAAAAATTCTCTTACTGTATCATCGATCAGACGTGAGACAGATTCAATCACAGGTTTCAGGCACTTTTTTGCAGTTCTTTGTGGTTCCAACCGTATAAAGTGGCCAAACCACCTTAGTCTGATCTTAGATAACATTAGGTATAAAGCATGTCACAACATATTAGAAACACCACTTACGAAAGTGCACCCTTACCACCTGCTTTTACTCGGTTGGTTTCTAAGATACGGTCAGGAATTCCGGCTATTCCTCTCCTCCCACTACTCCTTCTAGAACAAACTTACAGCCAGAAACTAATTACGAACAAAGATGTATCGATAATTACAAATACAAACTTAACACCCCCTCACCCTTCCTCCAGAAGGAGGGAGGAGTATGCTGGTTGTTTAATTTATCTGCCAAAGGGTGACTTGAAAATATGCCAGCTGCACTATTTGAAGCGTTTGTTATCTCTTCGGCGTACTTAATGATATCATTCCTTAAACATCCCTTCCACAATCAATAGGCTAATGATCATTCCTAAATTTGGTTAAAATGTAGCAGAAGGAGAGATAACATGGATAACTATTCTATTTCTTCATTGGCACTGTGCAAGATTTTGAGACTACATTTGTTAGTCATACTTTCAGTGAAGAAATCCTGACTTTACATTTGATATTAGATGATAGAATTAATGGACAAGAACAGCAAAGATAAGGCAAGAGTGGAAAGAGCTGGGAAAAATTGTGTGCAGAGATCACTGACCTTACGGGATACACCTTTGCTCAAGCCCTGCGATAACATAGGTCGATCAAGACACATATTATAGATATTGTGCAGCAGTGAAATATGCAACAGTGCGCTTCCGCAAAGAGACTTGGAGATCACCTCTCTGATCACTACGGCATAATACAGTAAAATTGATAAAAAGAGGTTTTTATGAAGTGGTGAATATAAAATTATCATCCTCGCGTACACTGCGGAAAGAAGCCGAGCAAGTGTAAAATATGTTGAAGTACGCTCTGAGGACAGAGGCGAAGAATACAACATACAATTGTACGCTTCGACGAAGAGGATACCGTGATGGTCATCTTCTGTGCACTCGGGAGAATAGCAAGACGAATGTCAAACAGACAGACGTTTGCATGCAGTAGTGATTTGATAACTCATCACGTAACACATAGTGGAAGGAGGATATACACCTGCAATGTATGTCAGGAGAATTTCAACGGAGGATAAGGTCAAGAAATTACAAGAAACGTCTACAACATTCGGAGAAGAAGCTATGCAAGAACGAAGAGTGCAAGTTTACGCTTTTACCTAGAAACAACATGAACCCTCCTTGGGATAAAAGTGTACACGTGTCATTAATGCAACAGTGCGTTTTCGCGAATTGTTGTTCCAGAAAACACAATTGCATTCACTCGGGAGTGAGACTACACAAGTGTACAATATGCGGTAATACGTTATCATGAAAAACTACAGATTAACCAATATAATAATGCTCTTCAGGACCTGCTCACCTGATGAGCTAAACTGAGCACTGTCCCTGCATTGCAGGAGGCCATAGCCCTTAGGGGATTCGTACGGCTAATTTATTTTTTAGTTTATTTTATTTGATAGAATTAATAAAGATAAGCCTACGTACCTGACATTCGTAGATCTAGAAAATGCATTCGATAATGTTGATTGGACCAAGCTATTTGAGATTCTGAAGGTGATCGGGATGAGATACAGAGAAATGAGAATTATCTGCAATCTGTGAAAACATCGGTTTGCAGTGCTAAGAAGCAGCAATCCAGAAAGGAGTTAGTCAAGCTGTAATTTCTCACCTCTCCTTTTCATTGCTTATATAGAACAGGCAATAAAGGAAATCGAATAAGTATTTGCAAAAGGAATCACAATCCAAGGAGAGGAAATCAAAACTCTGAGGGGGGCCGATGACATTAGATGTTAGACCTTTTAAACAACAAGCATCATCATCATCATCATCCTCATCAAAACTCTGAGGTTTGCCGATGATAATGTTATTCTATCTGAGTCTGCAGAAGTTCTGGAGAAATTGGTGAATGGCAACTACAAGAAACTCCAGGCGGGCAGTAGGCACGTCGCCATGGGGACCCACGTTTCTATGGTGACCATGCCTCTACTTCCTTCTGTCCAGTTAGGCAGGTAGTAAATTGACCCTCCCTGCACTAGCTGTCAGAACGTTTCTTTCAATATTAGGAGTATGGAATCCCACCTCCTCTTTAATGTTTCGACAGAGCTGGCCGAATGGCTCTTCGGTCCGATTGAAAATTCGAATAATAAAAAGATAATCATCGCCTTTGGCTAAAAGGACTTCACGAAAATATAAAGAAAGGAAGCACAAGCCCGAAAGAAATCCTTTAAGAAGAAAGTTCCGGACTTGAGGGAGAATGCCGTGCAACATCTCGGTGGAAAGAGTGAAAGCAGAGAAAGCTGAGATTGAAGACCATTTGGATACGCATGAAAACAAAAAGGGAAGGTACCTTCTCTAGCCATAGCCGATGTGATAGTAATGATGGGGTGAAGGTTCCTCATAGGAATCACTGAAAGTACTTATTTGTTAACATAAATTCTCTTCACTGGGGTAATCATATTTTATTTATTTGTTTATTTAGCGTATTTCTAGAGATACAGCGTCTATTGTTGTAAGATATACACTATATACGTATGTCCAAATTGTTTATATAGTCTATAGCCTCTGGTGTCGCAAAAGCAAAGTCACTAGCACTGCCATTGTATTTTCTAGTCCCTCATTCTTTGATGATGTGCTTTACACTCAGGCGTTGGGATTCTGTTCCACTTGTAGTGGAAGGCTGCACAGTTCCCGTGGTTTGTTCGGATCCTGTTCAGTGTGGACCATAGATAAGAGGGTGGTAATCATATTTAAGAAAAGAGGTTACAGATCTCTTTACATGGTTACGTGGGTATTTAGGGGTTGGAGTAAGGATGTAAACGAGAGAGCGTATATTTCTGGTAAAACCCAATTATACAGGATGAGCAACATAAAGCGGAACCGGTCCCGTAGCCTTGCAGCGCAACCTGAACACTTGAGGTGCGTGCGTGACAGGTAGTCCACAGTAAGTACACTGTCGTGTTAGCTATTTCTAACAAACGAACGAACAAATAAAAGTGCTCATATACATCACGGCAGGAGATGTTGAAACTGCCTCCGTTCGTTGTTCAAGCATTTCTGCCACCTGCTTAGGAAATTGTTCACTACCCTTTAGTAACTTTGTACCCGTTCGAGCAGAACCATAGGAAATCTCCATTTCCTGAGAAAGTCGTCGAAGTGATTTTATAGAAGATCTTTCCATCTTTGCAGAGCGTTAGCAATGTTACCTACAGTTTCTTTTGTGAGTACTGTATGTGGTTTATTACGTTTCTTATCAAGAAGACTTCCATCTTATGTAATTTATTTACTAATCTATGAATTGAAGTCCGACCTGGAACTTGAACATAAGGGAATTTCTCTTGAGATAATCTCCTTACGGTCCTCGCACTTTCTGTACGGACGTATGAATCGTAAATGTAAACTTTTGGGGGAACAGAATACCGATACCCGAATTGAGCCACCTGAGCCATTTCACTGAATTCACACACTGTACTAATGTCACCAACGAAACACCTGCCACGTCTGCAATCGTTCAACAAAGACTGAAACCTGACCTTGAGAACATCCGGCACTGTATTTAGTCACCGACCGACTCACTCACTCACTCTCTCACTCAGGAATTCCCGCGCACAGTTTGGAGCGGTTCCGCTTTATTCTGCTCACTCGGTAGTATGGTTTCAGTGTATGTGACCCACGCCAGGATTACTTGGTATGAGAACTGGAAAAGGTCCAAAAGAAAGTAGCACGAATTTTTTGGGACGATTTCCGATAAAGGAATAGTGTTGGATTGGGGAGACTTACTCAGATGTTCGCATAAACGGTGTGTTCCGAGCTGTCAGTGAAGAAATGGCGTGGAATGACATTCGTAGGCAAATATGTTTTTGAAAGTAGGAAATATGATAATATGAAGACCATTTAAGAATTCAAGGGGACACATTGGATCAAATATTAGTTTATACGATGGACAGTAAGGGATTGAATAATTTATTAAAGGAAATGTTTGATAAATTTCAAAGTGGTTTGAAAACTTTCAAGAAAAGGCTAGCTAAACAATTATTGGGGAATCTGCCACTTAGGTGTCTGTTCTAAATGCAGATCTTTGATGAGTGTTTAATAATAATTCGTTTGCATAAGTGAACGAGGAACATGGTGAGTGACTTAGCTATGCGATACGGGTCGTGTAGTTTTAAGCTTTATGGAGAGAATGGGTTCGAACTCCCACGTTAGGGAGGCCGGGAGATGGACTTCTGTAGTTTCTCTATTTTTACAACAGCTGAATACTGAGATGTACTTTAATTAACCCAGTAAACTCTACCTTCCCAGTCCTAGCCTTTCTCACCCTATTGTTGGTTGGAGGCTGCGACTATAATACCATAGTCATCTTCAAGTTATCAACAGTAAAGTCACGGTAGTTGTCAGCTAACACCCTTCTATACTCTGATAAACTTCTCTCTGCTTCCAGAGATGTAACAGGAGCGTTGGAAAATGCAATATTTTGACTCATTAAGTAATTGTACTAACTTTGTCCGGCTCCATGGCTAAATGGTTGTCATGCTGGCCTTTGGTTCCGGGTTCAATTCCTGGCAGCGTCGGGAATTTTAACCGGAATTGGTAAATTTCGCTGGCACGAGGGTTAAAAAATATGTGTCGCTTAATCATTTCTTCCTCATCAAGAAGCGCAGGTCACCTACGGGTGTCAATTTAGGAGACCTGCATGTGTCAAGCCGAATTTATCCTCAGAAAATCCCGGCACCAAATGCCATATGCCATTTCTTTTTTGTGTACTAAGGTTATGTCTGGACCATACGGACATTTCGTTCTTCAGAAAATGATCGGTTCTTTTCATTCCTGCGAGAATGTTCTATGATAATTTGTGCATGTATCAATTTATTAATCCCCCTGTGGGTGGGGGTCACAGACTAAGAATACACCCACGGTATCCCTTGCCTAAGGCGACTAAAAGGGGCGACCAAGGGATGATTTTATTAGAAACATTAAACTACTTGTGATTAGTACAACCACGCGGGGAACAGCATGGGTCACTTTTACTTGCGCGTAGTACCACTACAGTATATTAGGTACATAATAGTAGCGATAGTATGGGGACACCACGGGATAGTGCGGGTCACTGTGGTTAGTCCACTTATGTGAGGAATGCCAAAGGTTTGCGTTGCATGTAAATAGCGCCGCAGTGTGCGAAACACCATAGTTCTGTGTTACATGTGCGAATTTCATTACCTGTGAATAGTACCATAATGTGTGTGGAATACCGCGAGTTTACGCTACTCTTGATTAGTACCGCAACATGACAAATAGCATGGTTGTATTTTCCAGCAATAAGCACCATAATGAGGGGCCGATGGCCTGGATTTTGGATCCGTTTCGACTACAAGAATCATCGAGTCAGTATTGTGCTTTAGAAGCAGTTCCTTGGTCAGTAATACTAATAAATAACTGGGAATGTGGGGCATTGCGGGTCAGATTCAATGATTGTTTTTAACTTCATATCCACCCATTCATTCTTCGTCCTCATGTTTTCGAATCTGGTCACTAGAGGATTATGGATTTTTAAATTGTCATAACATTTCGTCTCATTTCGTACCATTAGGGACCGATGACCTAGATGTTAGGCCTCTTTAAACAACAAGCATCATCATCATCATCAATTTACTAATGGAAAGTCTAAGTTCCCGAAGAGGAAATTCGATTTTTTTCTACCAATACAGCATTAAAAATGAAGTGCAATGCTTTACAAGCGTTTTCTCTATAAATCCAGCATTTCGTCTTTTGGTAGAGCATTTATTAACTCAGTATCTATAGGTATATATATAAATTAAGAGGTTTGTCTGTACATTGCTGAGAATTTGAAAAGAACGGTATTTCTGTACAGGTCCTGTCGACAGTATCAAGGAAATGGGCTTTTTAATTAATTTCTGTCATTTCTGTCCGTCTGTCTGCCTGTTTGTATGTATGTATGCATGTATGTATGTATGTATGTACGGGCATAAGGAGAAAATGGCTGAATAAAATTTACTGAAAATCGGTATGTTAAGTCGGGGAATGAGGTTCAACCATCTAGGGTATAATTAATTTTATACGCACTGGACGACGTGGTAGTTTAGAGGAAGGCGCTTAAAATTTAATTTTTAAGTGTCTATGGTATGTTATTCTGCAGCTTAATAGAATGTTATTCATCTAGAATTCTGTATACAATGTAGAACTCCGTAGCGAAGCACGGGTACAACAGCTATTATAAGCCATGAGCGGGGTGCACATTTCGGATGGGCAGCGACTGTACTCATAAGTTGGGTGGTATACAGACGCATTCTTCTTGTCGAATTATCTTGGCTGGCCGTGTAAGTTAATTGCCGCTGTTGTCGGACAATAATTGATACCGGGGCGCGGAGAATGGTCACAACAAATGAGGGGAGGATAGTTCCTCTCCAAGTTTGGAGAAGCTGCTATATAAATCTTAACTTGTCCGAGTAAACAGAGCTGCGTGAAGGGAAAAGGTGCATGGCAATGCCATAAATATAGACAGAAGGCTTCCTTCCTTAAAACTTGAACGGCCGATAAACTCGAATGCAGGAGCCGTATTGTAGTCAGAGGAATTCCGACCGGTGAATTCCTGCAGGTGGGATTGAGTTCTGTTACGGTATTATTACTTCTAATAGCAGAATACCGTCACTAAAGACAGACCACTTCAAGAAGAATGTTTCAGGATATAATAGTGTTTTAGTAGTTGAAGATGTCTATTCACACCTAAGTGCCATTTATAAGTTGGCCAGAAAAACTAAAAACACATTCTTACTTTGAAGATGTGTTTTCACATTAAAAACCCCTATATTTTAAATAATCCCTGTTTTCTTTAGTATTGTAATTGTGTCACCTCTTTAATGTACTTCTTGTGGGTATCAAAATGATGTCGAATGTTTCACGCCGATGTGCCTGTTTCCTTTCTTTTTTCAATCATGCTGTCTATGACCAGTTGTAATTGGACGGTGATATATATCTCCATTCACACCTTGGACATCCCTAGTTACAAGGTACGTTCTACATTCTGGAAGGTATAATAAATCATAATTTTAACCCTGTTTGTACTTTTTAAATTTTCCAAACCAGTATATCTTTTCATTGTAAATTGTTGTACGAACTCTGCCTGGAAAGGTGTCAACTGTAACAAGTGAGGATTACCTTAAAGGGAAATTTATCAGATGTCAAGATGAGAAAATATTCCGTAAGGTAGTTGGTTGCCGCCTCGGCAGTGAAGTATGAGCCCGCTGACACGAGTGTTATTGCCGAACGACCGAGTTCACCTGCTCTTCGTGTGATGCGAACATTATGAGGAAAGTTCTTATCTAACGTGATGACTAGAGCCCGGATTTTTATGCATTAATAGGTTAGAATGCAAAGTTCCTGAAGCGAGCAGCAGGTATAGTCTATCTTCACAACGATTATGCTATGGGGCTTGCATAAAAATTAGGGGTACGTCCCATCAGAACTCCTATAATGTATGTTACTCTTGCTACATTATGGAAGAGCGGGTTGCCGACACTTCCTGCTAACCAAATTTATTTTGCAATCTAACCTGTTACCTGTTTTATGCATTAATAGGTTAGAATGCAAAGTTCCTGAAGCGAGCAGCAGGTATAGTCTATCTTCACAACGATTATGCTATGGGGCTTACATAAAAATTAGGGGTACGGCCCATCAGAACTCCTATAATTTATGTTACTCTTGCTATATTATGGAGGAGCGGGTTGCCGACACTTCCTGCTAACCAGATTTATTTTGCAATCTAACCTGATAAGTGGGGTCGTACTGCCAAGTTCTTTGTAAAGTTTGACTCGATTTTATGGTCACTGAAATAACATACACTCTCAACACATGCAGTTTCCTATCGTTTCCTTGTCCCTTTCTGCATGCCTCATTTCTTTTTTTCTCGGGGCGAATTGGCCGTGTGGTTAGAAGCGCGTAGCTGTGAGTTTGCATCCGGGAGATAGTGGGTTCGAATCCCATTGTCGGCAGCCCTGAAGATGGTTTTCCGTGGTTTCCCATTTTCACACCAGGCAAAATCTGGAGCTTTACCTTAATTAAGGCCACGGACGCTTCCTTCCTATTCCTAGGCCTTTCCTATCACATCCTCGCCATAAGACCTATCTGTGTCGGTGCGACGTAAAGCAAAATAGCAATAATAATATTTTTTTGGCAGGCAGTGTATAGTGATGCCGGCCCCACTGTGTAAGGGTAGCGTGCCTGCCTTTTACCCGGACGCCCCACGTTCGATTCCCGGCCATTTCAGAGATTTTTTTACCAGGATCTGAGGGTGGTTTCGAGGTTCACTCAGCCTATATGATTACAATTGAGGACCTGTTTAACGGTGAGATTGCAGCCCCGGTCTAGAAAGCCAACAAAACGTCTGAGAGGATTCGTTGTGCTGACCACATGAACTCCATAATCTGCAGGCCTTCGGGCTGAACAACGGTTAAGACAAAGAATGGAACAGCATGAAACATACCTGAAACCTTGAAGGAAAAGTAAGAAACTAAGATTAAGTACGGTGGAAGTATGCACTTTTCAGTCAGGGACAAAGACTGATCCACGTAGACCTGACCATTTCATGAGGGTCATTCAAAAAGAAACGAGTCAGAGGTACAAACCGCGTGAAGACAGAGCGAGCACGTGAACCCGTTGATCGTCCATTGAACCAAGTCGTGCTGACAACAGTGAAATGGAGATTTCAAACGAAGAGCAAGGGGGTGTAGAGTGTTTCCTGACAGCAGAAGGAGTGAGGGGAACGAAAATTCATCGAAGAATGGCACAAGTGTACGGGGACCACTGCAAGTGTTAGGCGAGGCACAAGCGATTCAGGGAAGGATTGATGTCGTTGGCCGATGATGCACGGTCTGGAACGCTACAATGCATTACCGATGTCAGTGTCCAGCAGGTGGATGCCCTCATTATTGCAGCCATTGCCGCAGAGGTCGGAGTGAGCATCAGAAGTGTTCACGCCATCATTAAGGACAGATTGAAATTTCGCTAGAAGTGCGCCCGATGGGTGCCTCACAGTATTCTACCAGCACAGGAAGCTTATCGAATGAAACTCTCTCTTGAAGATCTGCTGCGCTGTGCCAAGAAAGGGGATGAGTTTCTGCCACGAGTGGTCACCGAAAACGAGACATGGTGTCATCGCTTCGAACCCGACTCAAAACGACAAAGTCTCCAGCGGAAGCATACAGGGTCACTGCGACGCAAAAGAAATCCAGAGTGAGCTAAAGAAGACCCTGAGAGGCAAACGATTTACGTCGGACGACGACGTCAAGCAGTACATTCGGAACTGGTTCCCAACACAGCCCAGGAATTTTACGAGACAGCCTTTGCCGCATTATGTCGCACCGGGACAAATGCCTCAACAGTGCTGGGCAATACTTTTGAAATAACGGTACAGGTTTTCGTTTTATATCCTCCGGCTCTTTTCTTTTAGAATGGCCCTTATATTGCACTTAGTGCTAGTTTAGGTACAGTGGGAATCTTCACGTTCCATGCTCCGTGAAGAAAAGGACATAAAGTAAGCCTAATTTCCTCTCCAGTGCTAGGTTAATAAACGGCACAAGATATTATCATACACTTCTCAATGGAGCTTTATAAGCTGTATAGAGGTAGCTTTGGTTATATTATTTTGCCTATAGCTTATTCCAAGTTAAGAAAACAGTACTGTCCTTATGACAACAGAGTTGCCATATCGAACGGCTCTACTCAACGGCATTACGGGAAAACGGCGGCACATACTTTTATGAAATTATATATGTAAGTTCAAGACAAAAAGCGGAAGAAACTAAGCTCGAAATTATTTTTATGAACTAATGGGAACGGGGATTTACAGGGGCCATTTTTGGTGTGTGCAGAATCAGAGGTGAAGTACGGTACATAAAAGACTTCAGCATCGAGGTGTAAAGGCAAACTGGGGGAGAAAAAAAAAATTATAGGCTCGAGGGGCGAGGGATGCATTTAATTGCATTTAATAAATTTCTCCAGGCCATAAGGGCTAGAAAACAGACGCAACAAATAAATACTGTAGATGACTGTACAAAAAATCCCATTATTAATGATAGACATCTCACACATAGGTTTATCGCATGACTCACATTCGACACAAGAAAATTACGAACGAATTTAAAGCCTAAAAACACATACGCAAGAAATAAATACTGTAGAGGACTTCACTACAGAACTGAGCTGCCGGCGGTTCACAGAGTGAGGCACTACACAAGGTACATGCCAGAGGAACGCAGAAGGAAAATGAAGTAAGGCAACGAAGCATGGCTGTTCCCGCCATTGTGCTTCCTCCCTACGAATGTATTTATGAAAAAGGAAATGTTATTTAGTTATTTTAATAATTCATGCTTCATACTTTTTATCTCATAATATATTGCAAAGTAAATCATATTCCTTAATCAGGAGGAATTATGGGTGTATGGGTGTATCAGAGGGCGTGTGCTCACTCCCTGTATGTCCATAAGAGCAACACTGTTTTCTTAACGTGGAATGAGCTATAGCTGTGAATTCTTGATTTATTTCGCATGCTGTAATACTGAAGCTAATATTATCACCCCTAATCTAAGAAATATGCTCTTATTTATTGCCGAATGTTGATAACGTGGTCTAAATTGAGACTAGGGTAAGATGGAGAAGAGACAGATGGTTGTTAGACAAAGACGATTCTCTAGTTGGGAACGCCATTCCAATATTTGATTCAAATCCCTCCTCTTCCTCCTCCTCCTCCTCCTTGTCGGACAAAGTGTAGCAGGCACATTCCACAGAGCAGGTAATACATTGTAACTGTTGTCAGAATGAGGCACGCTACTCAATATTTATGGCCTGGATTATGAAGTCATCTTGGAAGCAGATGCTTGCCTGGTTGCCTATCGGGAAGGCTAACCGTGTCAAGATACTGAATGGTATTATTACTTCCGTACAGTCAGCGTCAGAAGGAAGGTGTCTGCTCCCTTCAAGACGGCCAGTCGCTACAGGAGTCCTAGAAAGTTCATCGCAGAAAAGAAGGGACAGGAAATGATTCACAAAACAACTTTAAATATTATTTTATGTTACCTCATTATTGTCATTATCAGAGCCTAGAACTTAGGCAAAATGCTTTGTTTCCCTTAATCTGGGTGGAAATATTGAAGTAACAGATAGAGATAAACCTGTTTCCCTACATTTGGGAACGGTAGGACCAGTTATTATTTTGCCTCATTCCTTTTTCGAGTTGTTACGGATATTTTCTGCTCTGATTTACATACGAAAATATTTATCACTGGAAAGAAAATGAAGTTGTTAAGCCTGAGTGCTTGTAATCAGTGACTGAATATGATTGAAAAAGGTGAGTTTGAAGATATCTGGAAAATAGAAGGAAAAATGCTAAGAGAAATTCTAGGTCCACATGCCAAAAATTGAATGAAGTGACTCAAATTTAACAAAGAACATTGTATCAAAGAAAAGACGGAGTGGTTGAATTGATGAGGAAGACACTTGTTGATAATGGACAGTACCAGACTAACGAAGAGAATTTTTGAGTTCTTCAGGAAGAAGGACACAGAACTGAAATGGTTTCGAGAAGTGAAGTTGGACTTCACAAAGATGGGGGTTTCTGAAGGTTATATCATGGATAGAAATCGATTTAGATAACTCGTCAAAAAGTTCCGTGGTTTTCAGGAGACTGGGAAACACTAGTTAGAAAAGAAAGGTCCTATACATAAGAGCAGAAGAAGGAAGTAGGAGAAAGTACGAAAAGATAGTGGCAGAGAGTGAAGGTAGAGAAGGCAAAAAATACCGCAGTTTGTCAAACGTGGTCCATGTCGGCCAAAACGAAGGAGAAAAAGACAAACAATCAGAACCAAACCAAACCAAACCAAACCAAACCAAACCAAACCAAATCAAGCCAAACCAAACCAAACCAAACCAAAACCAAACCAAACCAAACCAAACCACCTGCCTACCTAACTACCTACCTACCTACCTAAGGGTCGATCAAACAGTTTCCATTCGACGGCCGTACAGTCCTGAACCTGGATGCCAATAAGCAAAATAGCCGTGTGCATTGAGGCACTCATCCCTCCGACGCACCAGGTTGAAGATCCCCGTGTGGTGAAACACTGTGTTCTGTTGCCTGAAGAAGTCCGCAACCGTCTGCTGCACATCCACGTCCAACAGGAAGCGTCGACCATTCAAAGCCTTTTTGAGGGGACCGAAGACTTGATAATCGCATGGGGACAGATCAGGACTATATGGCGGGTGCTCGATTGTCTCCCACTTGAGTTGTTGTTGTTGTTGTCCATAATGGATGAGGCTGGCCTCCCAGATCGACCTGCGTCTTGTGTCGAAACGTGACCCGCACGGAACGTGGTGCACCATTCCACAACGGTGGATTTCGACAGACATGCTGCCCCATACACAGTCTTCATTCTCCGATGGATGTTCAGAGGGGTTTATCCTGTGGCAACCAAGAACAGAACAACAGCACGTTGGTCCTGTTTGGACGCATTTGGTAATAACGTCACCATAGTTCACGTGGCCGCATTTAACGCACGCAACGACACGACACGATTGCCACACTAATCCCTTTGCGTACATGTCCGCTGCAGCAACGCCCTTCAATGGAAATTTTTTGATCATGCCCTATAATAATAATAATAATAATAATAATAATAATAATAATAATAATAATAATAATAATAATAATAATAATAACTGTAGATCGTTTCTTTCTTTCTTTCTTTCTTTCATAATCCGTTTACCTTCCACGGTTGGTTTTTCCCGTGGACTCAGCGAGGGATCCCACCTCTACTACCTCAAGGGCAGTGTTCTGATGCGCGTGACTTTGGGTCGGGAATACAACTGAGAAGGAAGAGCAGTACCCCGCTCAGGCTGCCTCACAAGGGCCTTGTAGGGGGATGGGAAGTTTGGAAGATGTAAGCAAGGAAGGTGAAGGAATCGGCCTTAGCCGGCATGCCGGCATTTGCCTGGAGGAGAAGTTGGAAACCACGGTAAACCACTTCGAGGATGGCTGAAGTGGGAATCGAACTCGGGGTTGGCAGTTAATCAAACTATCCACTACACCACAGAGGCGGACCATAGATATACTTAAATAGGTTAAATTAATTAAGCTGTACTTGTAATATAAGGTTATTATAGTAATTCAGTTTAATGTTTGTAATATACCATAATCTTACTTTTACGTTATGATTAACTGTAAGGGAGAGCCAGGAGCTCTAACTTTGCCATTAAAAACGGAATAATATTATAAAAGGCCACAGTCGTTTCTTTCCCTTTTCTATTCCATTGTCGCTATATTTTGTGTCGGTGTGACGTAAACCAAATTGTAAGAAATGAATAAAGTTCTATTCCTGTGCGTAAGAGGTGACTGAAAGGAGCGTGGGTTAGCGACCATGAGGTCCTTAGCTGAGTCCTGGCATTGCTTCAACTTACTTGTGTGAGGCTCCTCACTTTCATTTAACATAATAATGAAATCTCTCTAAGTCAATACTTGTTCTCTTCCGATCCCCACCGTAGTAGGTATGGAGGTCAAGGGAGTCTTACATTTTCACGCCCTTCATGACCTTTGCATTTCTTTAGCAAATACCTTCATTTTTCGAAGTGTCGGATCCCTTAAAATTTTCCCACTGATTAGTGTTACAAGAGAATGGTTGCCTAGCTTCACTTCCTCTTGAAACAGTGATCACCACGGCCTCATTCATTCATTCATTCATTCATTCATTCATTCATTCATTCGTTCGTTCGTTCGTTGGCTAGTTCGTTGAGGCGGGCTGAGTGGCTCAGACGGTTGAGACGCAGACCTTCTGACCCCACTTTGACAGGTTCGAACCTGGCTCAGTCCGGTGCTATTTCAAGATGCTCAACTAAGTCAGCCTCGGTAGCTTTACTGGCACGTAAAGAACAGATGCGGGACCAAATTCCGGCACCTCGGCGTCTTCGAAAACCGTCCGAACTCGTTAGTGGGACGTACATACATTATTATTATTATTATTATTATTATTATTATTGTTATTATTATTATTAAACCAGAAATCGAACCCCATGGCACAACAGCCCCGAAAAGCCTTGGCCTACCAAGCGACCTCTGCTCAGCCTGAAAGCCTGCAGATTACGAGGTGTCGTGTGGTTAGCACGACGTATCCTCTCGGCCCTTATTCTTGGCTTTCTAGATCGGAGTCGCCATCTCACCGTCAGATAGCTCCTCAACTGTAATCACGTAGGCTGAGTGAACCTTAAACCAGTCATCAGATTCAGGTATAAATCCCTGACCTGGCTGGGAATCTAACCTGGAGGCTTCAGGTAAGAGGCATGCACGCTACCCCTACACCGCGGGGCCGGTGTATTATTATTATTATTATTATTATTATTATTATTATTATTATTATTCGGTCATTGAATACACATCCTCATCACGACGCGCAAGTTGCTTACGGGAGTCAAATTAAAAGACCTGCATCAGGCTCCTCCGGATGCCACACACACCTTTGTTTTTATTATTATTATTATTATTATTATTATTATTATTATTATTATTATTATTATTATTATTATTATTAGTCATATCTGTACTCACACGATGCTGTATTCTCTCCAGTCCACAGAAAATCAATCAAAGACTTCTCCCTCTTCTAGTTCTCTACTCTATGCCTGGGACATGATCGATATCTGCGGCAGAGAGGGGAATCACGCAGACAAGTGATTCATTTCTTTTTCCCGCCAAACGACGCTGTTAGTTTCAGAAAACTCCACCGCTTTTGTGTCTGTCGCATTGACTCACAGATGGCTCCACGTGTCCCATAGCGAAAGAATGAACGCTGAACTTAGTCCTAACTCCGTCACAGCGTTCTCTAAACTTACTTGCTCTGCTGTTGCTTGGGAGAACTGAAGATGTTTCCACGACTACGCTCGAGGCAAGCATATGCAACAGTAATATCAATAAGGGTAATGCAGTAGCGAGATGGCGGCTTCGTTAGCCTTGCGTAGGTGTGAAGTTGCACTCGGAAGGTGATGGGTTCAAATCCCACCATCGACAGCCCTGAAGATCTTACCGGGCGAGTTGGCTTTGCGGTTAGGGGCGCGCAGCTTTGAGTTTGCAACTTGGAGATAATGGATTCGAACACTACTGTCGGTAGCTCTGAAGATGGTTTTCAGTGGTTTCCCATTTTCCCATCAGGCAAATGTTGGGGATGTACCTTAATTAAGGCCACGACCGCTTCCTTCCCACTCCAAGGCTTTTCCTATCCCCTCGTCGCCGCGAGGCCATCTGTGTCACGCGACGTAAAGCAAACTGTTAAAAAAATGACGATTTTCCGTGGTTTCCCATTTTCACAGGAAGAACATTCTGGGGCTGTACCTTAATTAAGGCGATTGTCAGGCGATTTTAGACAATCACTTTTAGGATAAAAATACTGGGACATGACAGTTTCCCTGCATGTCGTAAGAGGCGACAGAAAGGGAGATCCCTTGAAGATCTGAAAATTCGAATTTGAATTGAACACCACAGGACGTTAAAGTAATTGTTTCCCAGTACTTCTGTCACTCTCCCCAATTTCATCTCTCGTACCTAACTTCCATTGTTCAGCTGTTGTTGTTTACCGACCCATAGTATTCGATTTACTGCGCCTAAGGAATATCCGTTTTCACGCCCGTGATTGCCCTTGACTTTATTTTTCGATATCTTCAGTACTGTTCCTTTTTTCTCTCTTGTGTTTAGTTTTAATAAATGGTGGTTACGTAGTTGTAGGCCTACTTTATATTCCCTTAAAACAATAATTACCACCAGTTACACCAACCTGGAGAATAATAGATGAAAAGACACTGGAAACGAAAAGCACTTTTCGCTGGATGCTCCATTTTCTCTACCCCGTATCCTGCGGTGCGGTTCGTGTAAAGTATCGAATAAAAATTCTGATTATTAATATTATTCCGCTGGAAGACTTGCGAGATACAGTTTTACATTCTGTATCGTCTATTCTCTGCGAAAGTGTGAAAACCCGGACACAGCCACGAGACACTTTCTTTCTCACCGTTCTTTGTGGTAAAAATGGATTATGAAATATTTCCTCCTGCAGTTTCTATTAAAATCACAAATATGTAAGCCACGACAAAAAAAAGGATAACTGCGGTGTGATTTGAATGCGATCTTGATTATGCAGAAAATTATAGGCTGTTGTTGTATAAACTTAAATAAGCTCCGTCTAAGTACCCTGTAGATTTCATAAACATAACTTTCAGCCTAGTTCCCCCCTCTCCCTTGAGCTTCAAATTAAATACTGAGTGTCAACAATATATGTACCACCTGATGCTGTTGAGCAGGGCCGTTCGATGTGGCAATCTTGCTGTCATAAAAGCAATACTGTTTTCTTAACATGGGTTGACCTATAGTTTTGTTTGGTAAGTTACTGAATATTGGTTTATGACTGTGGTTTTGATATTATGATTAGAGCCCGGATTTTTATGTATTAATAGGTTAGAATGCAAAGTTTCTGAAGCTAGTAGCAAGTACAGTCTACCTTCACAACGATCATGCTATGCGTTTTGCATAAAAATTAGGGGTACGGCGCATCAGAACTTCTATAATTTACGCCTCTCTTCCTCCATTATGGAAGAGAGGGTGGCCGACACTTCCTATTAACGAAATTTAGTTTGCAGTCTATCCTGTTATGGCATGAAAATCCGGGCTTTGAGATACATAACGATAAAACAAATAGCAAAACGTAAAACTGCATTTCACTTGACCATTTTCAGGTAGAGATCCTCCTTTCTGTGTTTGTAATTCAGGTCACCCTATATATTATAAGATGTTGTTGTATAATCTCCATTTCCTTTTTTAGGAAGGGTGGATTATCTCACCATTAGATACAATTTTGAACTTATAATAGAACAAGAACTGTTCCCTTACTGTACGGAGTAAACCTTCATTTAATTCTTAATTCCTTGGCACCCACTGTAACAACCTGTTCAAGAATTTTCTTAGTTTTGCGATCCTGTTTTCCAAGCCACAAATCATAACAAAATAAAAAGGTTGGCTCAAATAATGGTAGAAGTATAACGTGAAATGGTGGGTATTAGTCGAACGCATTACTAAGTGAAAGGGTCGTTTTAACTGACGATTAATACGCACAAGGTGTTTTTCTGAAAAGGCTATGCTTGGAAGAAGAAGTTGTTCTGCTGGTTGCGGTGTCTCAAGAAGAAGCAGACTCAGCAACTCCTTAGCTAGATCACCTGAATTAATTGTGATGACTTATTTCGGACGAGCACACTTTGTGTATACAGTGGGCGAAGTGCTTGCCTGCACAGGGAAGACTTCTTTATTTGTGCCGTGAGGGCTGCCTAATTAGAGGGGCCAGGCCGCTTGCTGGCTTGCTGTTTCTCGATGAGCTTCGTGCTACAGCGGTTATGACAGACAGTGTGGTCATCAGCCTTTGTCAGTTAGCAGTGACTAAAAAATAGAAAAGTAATTTAATTCTTCTTCTTCCTCCTCCATCTCTGTTTCTTTTTTATCCTGCATATTGTTTTCCTGTTCATTTTCTACTTCTTTTTCTTGTTTAAGCATTTTCCCCTTTTCTATTTCTTCTTTATTCTAGTTTCTGTCATTTTAAATCTCTTACTTTATCATAACGAGGAAGAGATAGGAGATTATAAAGTATACTTGACGGTGTAAAAAAAGGAAGAGCAGAGCGTGGAGTAGGGCTGTTCATCAGGAATGCTATTGCACGTCACATTGTTTCTGTTAGGCACGTAAATGAGCGAATGATGCGGGCAGATTTGGCAGTTGGAGGAATTAGGACAAGAATTGTGTCCGTGAATTCACCGTGTGACGGAGCAGATGAGGATGAAGTTGACAACTTTTATGAAGCATTGAGTGAGATCGTAGTCAGGGCCAACAGTAAGGATAGCATAGTGCTTATGGGAGATTTCATTGCGAGAGTAAGACATAGAACTGAAGGATACGAAAGGGTGATTGGTAAATGTAGCGAAGATATGGAAGATATTTGGAATGGGAAACGTTTGCTGGACTTCTGTGCTAGTATGGGTTGAGCAGTTACGAATATTCTTTTCAAGCATAAGGCTATTCACCGCTACACATGGGAGGCTAGGGGTACCAGATCCATAATAGACTATATCTTAACCGACTTCGAATTCAGGAAATCTATTACGAATGTACGGGTTTTCCGGGGATTTTTCGATGATACAGATCACTATCTGATATGTAGTGAACTAAGTATATATAGGCCTAGGGTAGAGAAAGTGAAATCTGTCTGCAAACGAATAAGGGTAGAAAATATCCAGGACGAGGAAATTAGACAGAAGTACATGGATATGATTAGTGAGAAGTTTCGAACAGAAGACAGTAAGCAGGTTCAGGATATAGAAAGAGAATGGGTGGCATACAGGGATTCTGCAGTAGAAACGGCAAGGAAATCCTAGGAATAATTGTGTGTAAAGTTGGGAAGAAGCGAACACCTTGGTGGAATGATGAAGTGAGAGCAGGTTGTAAACATAAAAAGAAGGCTTATCAGAAATGGCTCCAAAAAGTGGCTGATGCAGACAGGGAATTGTTCGTAGATGAATGAAACAGAGCGAAACAAACTGCTGTTGAATCAAAAATGAAGTCGTGGGAAGATTTTGGTAATAACCTGGAAAGGCTAGGTCAAGCAGCAGGGCAACTTTTCTGGACAGTAAAAATGAATCTTAAGAAGTGAGTGAAAAAGGAAATGAAAAGTGTTTTGGGTAATTCAGGTGAACTCATAATACAGTAGATCCCAAGGAATCACTGGAGAGGTGGAGGGAATATTTTGAACATCTTCTCAATGTAAAAGGAAATCATCATGGTGGTGTTGCAAACAGCCAAGCTCATGGGGAGGAGGAAAATGATGTTGGTGATATTATGCTTGAGGAAGTGGAAAGGATAGTAAATAAACTCCATTGTCATAAGGCAGCAGGAATAGATGAAATTAGACCTGAAATGGTGAACTATAGTGGGAAGGCAGGGATGAAATGGCTTCATAGAGTAGTAAAATTAGCGTGGAGCGTTGGTAAGGTACCTTCAGGTTGGACAAAAGCAGTAATTGCACCTATCTATAAGCAAGGTAACAGAAAGGATTGCAACAACTATCGAGGTATGTCATTGATTAGTATACCAGGCAAAGTATTCACTGGCATCTTGGAAGAAAGTGTGCGAACAGTGGTTGAGAGGAAGTTGTATGAAAACCAGTGTGGTTTCAGACCGCAGAGGGGCTGTCAAGTTCAGAATTTCAGTATGCACCAGGTAACTGAAAAATGCTACGAGAGGAATAGGCAGTTATGTTTATGTTTCGTAGATCTATAGAAAGCATATTACAGGGTACCAAGGGAATTTATGTTCGCCATACTAGGAGACTATGGGATTAAGGGTAGATTATTAAAATCAATCAAGGGAATTTATGTTGATAATTGGGCTGCAGTGAGAATTGATTGTAGAATGAGTTGTTTGTTCATGGTATTTACAGGGGTTAGGCAACACTGTAATATTTTACCTTTGTTGTTCGTAGTTCACATGAATCATCTATTGAAAGGTATAATGTGGCAGGGAGGGATTCAGTTAGGTGAAAGTGTAGTAAGCGGTTTGGCCTATGCTGACGACTTGGTCTTAATGGCATATAGTGCCGAAAGCTTTCAGTCAAATATTTTGGAACTTGAAAATGAATATAATATGAAAATTAGCCTTTCTAAGGCTAAACTGATGTCAGCTGGTAAGAAATCCAATGGAATTGTCAGATGGTGATGTAAAGCTGGAACAGGTAGATCATTTCAAGTATTTAGGATGTATGTTCTCTCAAGATGGTAATGTAGCAAGTGAGATTGAATCAAGGTGCAGTAAAGCTAATATAGTGAGTTCGCAGTTGCGATAAACAGTGTTCTGTAAGAAGGAAGTCAGCTCCAGGACGAAACTATCTTAACATCGGTCTGTCTTTAATCCAACTTTGCTTTACGGAAGCGAAAGCTGGGTGGACTCAGGGTATCTTATTCGTTAGAAGAAACAGACATGAAGGTATCGAGAATGACTGCTGGTTCAAACAGGTGGGAACAATGACAGGAGGTTACTCGGAATGAGGAGATGAAGGCTAAGTTATGAATGAACTCGATGGATGAAGCTGTACGCATTAACCAGCTTCGGTGGTGGGGTAATGTGATGAGAATGGAGGAAGATAGGTTACCTAGGATAATAATGGACCCTGTTAGGGAGGGTAAGGGAAGTAGAGGCAGACCAGGGCGATGATGGTTTAGACTCAGTTTCTAACGTTTTAAAGGTAATAGTATAGAAGTAAATGAGGCCACAACACTAGTTGCAAACAGAGGATTATGGCGACGTTTGGTTAAGTCACAGAAGCTTGCTGACTGGACGCTGAAAGGCATAACGGTCTATAATGATGATATATGTATGTTCTTTATGCTATGTACAATTTTGTTCCTCTTAACATATCTATTTATTATACCAATATAAATGGTCCGTTATTGGACATTATACATTTCCAGCTAACTCATTCGTGGTTGCCAGCATTTCGCCACCGTAGGCTAGGTTGGGCTCATCAGTTGGTACCTAGCACACCTACCAAGACGCTGGCTAATGCGCACCGTGGAGGCCACTGCGTAGGCGAAACGCTGGCAACGAGGAATGAGTTAGCTGGAAAATTTATAAAGTCCAATAATGGACCATTTATGTTGGTATTATAAATTTACTCATTCGGGACAAATTTTTCAGATTCCCTATGGGAATCAACATCTACATTTAGTTTTAACATAGAACTACGTCTGTAGTTTTGGAACCGCAAGCGTAACGAAACATGGACAATTTAAAATAGTAATAAATCTAGGCAAAACATGTGACAACAGTGTATATTATATCATTGTGAAGAGAAAGGACCTTTGTAGCTTGTAACAAATGTATGGCCATGCTAAGGCGTTATGGGGGGAGGAATAGCGCTGTCATATGAAGTATTGCTCAGTAAGTGTAGCTCTCGATTCTGGCGTGGTAGCACGTCGTGTGAGGTGTCGTTTGATTTTTACCAGGGAGTTCTATACGAATACAGTGAAAACAAATGTAATAGTGGACATCTGAGGAAAATATTTTGCGAAGAAATAGGAAAATGTCGTGACATGTAGATAACGAATGGTTTTAAAATAGTGGAAAATGTATTTGGAGGGAACTTGCCAGAATTCCGTAAAGTCACTTACTTTTTATTGTGTAATACGAGACTAATTTTCTTTGTCTTTTTTCTGCCACTTTTTACACACCTGTGGGGATGGTAACTGTATCGCACATGTGGACGTGGCCCTGTTTTACAGCAGAATGCCCTTCCTGACGCCAACCCTCCGTGGAGGGATGTAATTACTATTGCGTGTTTCTGTGGTAGTTGGTAGTGTGTTATCTGAATACGAAGAGGAGTGCGTTGGGATAATCACAAACACCCAGTGCCCGAGACAGAAGGATTAATAAAATTGGATTCAAATCTCCGACCGCGGCGGGAATCGAACTGGTGTCCCTCAGAACCGAAGGAGTCAACGCTGACCATTCTGCCAAGGAGACGAATATTATACTTTTAATTTTATTAGTTCTGTAAATAACACTGACGTTGTGGTTTAGTTAGTGACTTTTCATCCGCCTATCGTACAAGGTGACTTAGGGGCTGTCAGGTTAAGAATTAGGCTTGGTACTCACGGTTGTCATACATTGCTTCCACTTGCTTGTGTCATGCTCCAAGCTTTCATCTTTACTGTACGTCCTCCCTGTCTATAAATTCACCTTTTAACTGTCAGATCGCTTGCATTTTAATACACGAATGGATATGTTTGTGTGTGGGAGATCTATCCGGTGATCATCATCATCATCATCATAATCATCAACATCAACCTCGTGATCTGCCTATCGGCAGGTTTTCGCATGCATTTTCCAGACGTGTTCTTCGCACACGTTCTGAGAATTGACCAGGGGAGTTTAACACTGCAAATAATACAGTTTTCGTGATCAAAATAACCAAAGAAGGCTGTGCCAAAGATGTACAAAGGTATCTGGAAGAAATGGGAATTCAGGAACCAGAGATATACAACAAAGTGATTTTTAAAACAAAATTCAAGCTTGCACAGGTTTTCTAGAACAGAACTAGTCACAGAACTAAACCATCATGTACAGAAAAGCGAAGAAGGTTGCAAAGTAGGAGAATAAAAGGATCTGATACGAATTAATGTGATCTGCAAATTGCTATAACGATAATCATCAAAGCCCGGATTTTTATGCCGTAACAGGTTAGATTGCGAACTAAATTTGGTTAAGGGGAGGTGTTAGCCCCTATACTAACAATGTTTAATTGCCATACTTTGTAACCCGTTTTCTCTGGAACCGTTAGCCCCACGAATATAAAATTTGGTATGCACTTATGGTGATACCTTGTATGTACACTGAGTTTGTTTCAAGTAGTTCTTACTGAATATAAAATTTCAAGGGATACTTTTCTCTAGCACTCAATTTTTAGCACAGTTTTCATCAAATATGTATCCATAACATCCTTACAACTGCAAGTTGGGAGTTAGGAGTAATTCAGTAGATTGATCATTAGTATCATTATGTATTAACAAAAACTCATTTTTCTATGATGAGAAGTTTCTGAAAAAAGGGTCATTTATACAAGAAAAGTTAGTTTTCAGAAAAATGAACTTAAAGTTTCGACATATATCAGTGAATCCCTGCAGCATACTCTGGGTTGTCATCATCATCATCCTCATTCTCAGTCTTTCTAAATTGCCTCTTGTGCTTCCTAGCTTCCTTGAAAAAGTATTTGATATCCTTATCACCTCCTTTAACTCTAAAACTATCAATTTCTTTAAGCGCTCTCACAGTGTTTTTACCGGGTTCAACGTTTAAATGTTTCAAAACACATATCCTTCCAAAATTACCACCATTAAAGGTCAACACAGCAACAGATACACCAAATCACGAAGTTTCCAAGCCAACAAACACATTCTTAAGGATTCGAGTCCACACAACATTGCTGAATGACTCGCTAGGGTTTTGCGTCTTGCCGTGCAAACATTTCTTCAGCAAACTTGGATCAGCAAGAGCTGATCGCATTATTCAGCAAATCCAATGATACAACAATATATCTCTCAATTCAAAAGCATGAATTATAAAAGATAACTGAGGAGGGAAAGAAAAAGGGGGTGTGGCACCTAATGCAGAATGCTTATTAAACGTCTGTTTAAAATATTAGGAGGGTCGTTAAACGCAAGATTTTGCTTTGGACACTTAACTGAGGTTATAAGGGACACACAACACACAAAATGTAATTTTTGATTTTTTTTTCACCCAATTGGGCTAACACCTCCCCTTAATAGGAAGAGTCGACCACCCACTCTTCCATAATGTAGCAAGAGTTACATAAATTATAGGAGTTCTGATGGGCCGTACCCCTAATGTTTATGCAAACCCCATAGCATAATAATTGTGAAGGTAGATTATACTTGCTGCTCGCTTCAGAAACTTTGCATTCTAACCTACTATATCATAAGAATCCGAGCTCTAATAATAATAATAATAATAATAATAAATTTACGAGGTCTAGAATGTTTTTGATTTCTCACAATTCATGAATCTTACCATTCTTTTGTGAATATATTTTCTTCCGATTTATCGGAACTCTTTACTTCGTCTGTTTGTATAGTCAAAGGATACATTATCTGTGCCCTTGCATGCCGTAAGAGGCTACTCATGGGGGAACAACCAAAGAATCTGTACTCGTTTTCTCATATTCTAAACCCCAAAACATATCGATGATTCTATGCTTTTCCGTTTAGCGGAGCAAAAGGTACAAATGTGACATATTTTTTTCTGTACTTACCATCTCTTCGATAATTACTGAGCACGTCCTAGTACGTAGAAAATTTATTTCCTCTCATTAGTGTTAATAGAGATATTTCGTTCTCAGCTGAGGCATTTTGTTATGTCCCATTGGGAAATGGAGTGGCAGGCCACCCTTATTTTAAATCAGCCGATAGCGATTAAGGAACCTACGAAGGTATGGAAGACTTCCCTTTGGGTTTCTCGGAGTGAAGCTGTGGCGTTATGTTGTCTTTGGATAGATCATGGTATAGTGACGTACTCCTAATTGCTGAAGGGAGTCGCCAACACCCCTCTCCCCGCCCCACCCCCATCGGGGTGTACTTGCGGCGGTCATCTTATCGTGGTACACATCTTTACGGAGTGCATGGACACGGCCGTTCTGCACCATTGTACGAGATGACGATCCGTCAGCAGAGCAAGTCATCCGTTTTATGAGGGATAGTAGCCTGTTTGATCGTGTTTAAAAGGGAGTTTTATTTATCTGATTTTAATTTAATTGTATTTTTAATTATGCTTTATCCTTTCAATTCTATTTTTGTATCTTTCGAGTATTTTAATTGTTTTTTAAACTTGAATGATATACAGTATATGCCTTATTCTTCTTTAGTCTATTTCTCTCTATCATTTTATAAGAAAATAAGGCATTGCCAATTAGATCCACTGATTATTTTAAATTCATGACCATTTTTCATCATTATTTCTTTAAAATTTGACTCAGTGGATATAATTTAAAATTTTAATTATCATTTCATATCGTCCCACTTCGCACCATTAGGGGTCGATGACCTAGATGTTAGGTCCCTTTAAACAAGAAGCCTTATCATCATCATCATCATCATCATCTTCGTAAATTGAGAAGATGTTTGCACAGTTGTACAACCTCTTAAAACAGTAATTACCACAACAGTGACCTTCCACCCTGATAGATGAGATTTTTGCTCCTGCGTATTCTTGTTTTTAGTACTGACCTCAAAAATCATGGTTAAACCCTTAACCAAAGCCCAAAATTACTAGTAGAGGGCTAGATTTTTAGCTTGAGTTCGTTGGTTTTATCCCCGCTCGGTTTGGTGGTATTTGAAAGTGCTCATGACGGTAAAATTTCATTCAGGAACTCTTTTTGGACAAAATTTCGTACCTCGGCGCCTCTGAGAACTGTAGAAGTAATTGGGTGGATATACGATCAATAATTAGACTTCAGATTTTTAAGTAGTAATAGGTTAGAATGCAAACTAATTTAAATATTAGGAAATGTCGATTAGCAGGATCTTCCGTAATGTAGCAAGAGTGAAATAAATTCTATTGGTTCTGATGGGCCTTACCCCTAATGTTTATGCAAAACTCATAGCATAACCATTGTGCAGGCTGGACTGAAGTTGTTACTGGCTTCAGTAAATTTGCATTCTAACGTATTTCTGGTTAAAACCCCGTCTCTATCAATAATCTTCTTCTTCTACTACTACTACAGCGTTCAAGAAACAGCCAATATAACCTTTAGGATGGTAGTAATCTCCTGTTCAGTTATTACAAATTTGCTTTTCAAATATGCAGGAAAGGAACCAGAACATTAATTATGTCAATATTTAAAATAGCATGTGAACTTACAGGAGCTAGGTAGCGGTCTCCTTGAAGGAGTGTTTGGTCTGCCGGCTACCCTCATAAATAAACTATTCTCCAGCTTATAATTAACTCCAGGTCCAGCTGAATTAACTACGGCTGGCTGCGTTTCCCCTTAGCTTGTACGTTCCACACCTCAAGACATCCACCTTCGACATTGGCAACCAGTTACGAGCTATGCAGTACCTGCAAGAATTTATCGTAGCAACATTCGTAGGATACTCTAGAACTTCCATATTTCAGTAGTTTGAACGGCAGAAAATGTATTCATTTACAGCATGGGTAGATCATGGAGGATCGTTGACAAAAATATGGACTATTACAATTGACAAGAAAGTGACTGAATGGGTGGCTAAATTTCTAGAAAGAAGAACTCAGTGAATTAGAGTAGGTGAGCATTATCTGGTTGAAAGTGCAGTCACCGCCAGGGACTGTTATCGAACCTCTGTATTTTATTATATATAAAAATGATATGAATAAGGAACTGGAATCAAGATAGCGCTTTTTGTGCATGTTATACTGTATGGAGTAATAAATACGTTTGTGAGGATTGTGAGCGACTTCAACAATACCCCGAAATAGTTATGGCATGGGCAGCAGACAATTGTGTGATGGTAAACGCGGTGAAAAATGAGGTTGTAAGTTTTACAAGGAAGATAATTCCTTTTAGATTTAAATTCTGTGTTGATGGAGGTGGACGTTACTTACGGGGATCACTGTAAGTACCTAGGTGTTAATTTAAGAAAATATCATTTTTGGGGTAATCACATAAATAGGATTGTAAGTAAAGGTTACAGGTCTTTTCGTATGTTTATGAGGGTATTTAGTGATTGTAGTAAGGATGTAAAGGAGATGACGTTTACGTCTATGGCAAGACCATAATTAGAGTATTGTTCTAGTGTATGGACCTTCCACAGGATTACTTGATACAAGAAAAGGATAACATTTAAAGCAAACCAGCACGGTTTGTTCTGGATGATTTCCGACAAAGGAGTTGTGTTACGAAAATTTTGTAATTTTTGGGCAGGGAAGATTTTGAAGTAAGGAGACGAACAGGTCGCCTAAACGGAATGTTTCGACTTAACAGTAGAGCTGTGGCGTGGAATGTCATTAGTAGACAAATAAGCTTCAATGGGGTTTGTAAATGAGGGGCCGATGACCTAGCTGTTAGGCCCTCATCATCATCATCGTCAGTGACATAGGTAATGTAAGATTGGGATATCTTCGAGCAGGAAGATGTGTAAAACCTCCCGTGTGTGGTTCATGTTTTGTACGCTAGATCGATCGCTCGATGCAGATAAAGTTTGGAATTCAAGAGGTTATATCGGGGGAAAGCTCGTTTATAGGAAGAGGAATTAAAAAAGCAAAGAAAAGTCATCTCCGTACAGGCCATGGAGGCCCTTGGAGGGGTGGAATGTAAAGGCTTCCACTGTCCGTAACCTCGGCACTTGGTGGGGTAGAGTGGTTAGCTGTACGCCCGGCCGCCTTTGCCCCCAGGAATTTAAATTTGAATGGGAGAAAGCTGAGGGTCACCACTCATGCTCCCTTACATTACATATTTCCCAGTAGGGAATATACATAGAGTGACCTGGTACTCGTTTTTGGTGTACGCTGAGTGAACCTCAGCACCTCCGGAAGTGGAAGTCTCGTTTCTTAAATTTCGATTTCCTGACGGGGAAACGAACCCAAGTCTTTCCGGATGAATCGAGGACGCCTTTACCGCTTCGGCCAGGCATCCCCTGGAAGAGGAATTAGAGTTCGGAATAATTTATCAAAGGATATATTTGATAATTTTCTAACTCCTTTGAAGTAATTTAAGAACAGTCTAGGTAAAGAGCTGTTAAAGAATCTGACACCTGGGCGACATCCCTAAATGCAGATCAATGATGACTGATGAGCCAGTAATTCCCGTTGTATGTAACGGATAGAAAGTTGTGGTAAAGGGTACTTACAATCTAGTGAGGCTGGATATTGAACGATGTTGTCTTCGGTGACTAGTTTTTAAGTTGATAAATAACATGTATGTGACATAGGTTATGTAAGATTAGGGATATCTTCGAGGAGGAAGACGTGGAATTCCTCCCGAGTGTGGTTCATGTTTTGAACGCTAGAGCGAGCGCTCGATGACACCTTGGGGTATTGTACGGTCGTAAACAGCGTGCCGTGGACCAACAACTCCTCCGAGTGACGCGGAAGTTCACTGTCTTAGTTGCTTTTAAATATTCACCTCCAGAGCTGTCTTTATGGCAGGAGGAGGTGTGAAGTAGGTCGCGTACAGTTCCGTCCAAGACCCATTGCCTGGCCATCACAAATACAGGGTTGTGTGAATTATTTCGCTCAAAGTAGATATTCCAGGTTGCAAAAGCTAGTTTATTTTACCTGGTAGACCGTGGGTTCGGTTTTCTACCAGGAAGTCAAAAAATTTGTAACGCTCTCAGGGTTTTCAGGGTTTCGTAGACATACTTATTAGAAATAAAAGACAAATATCATGTGGATAATAAATTTTATTCGGTATAACGTGGTACACTTCGAATGTTGGTAATAACTTGGAGTAGCATAGGTCTCTGCCGGCCCCGTGATTTAGGGGTAGCATGGCTGCCTCTTACCTGGAGGCCCCGGGTTCGATTGCCGGCTAAGTCCGGGATTTTTCTCGCATCTGAGGGCTGGTTCAGGGTCCACTCAGCCTACGTTATTATAATTGAGGAGCTATCTGACGGTCTAGAAAGCCAAGAATAACGGCCGAGAGGATTCGTCGTGCAGATCACACGACACCTCCTAATCTGCAGGCCTTCGGACTGAGCAGCGGTCCCTTGGTAGGCCAAGGCACTTCAATGGCTGTACTGCCATGGGCTTAGATTAGGTTAGTATAGTTCTGTTGATACGAGAAATAATGGACACAATTTATTATCTGTGGCGAAGCCAGAGGTCTTGGCCCTTTCTTACACGTAAGCACACACATATTATTACTTATTTATAATATAACACTGACAAACTTAAGCTACTAAGAACTACAAATAACATTAAAATTTAACATAATAATATTCATATACATACACACAGAAAGGAAAAAAAGGAACAGCCTACATAATACAGACTTGAGAAGTACTTCAATTCAACGACTCAGAGAAATGCAAAATTAAAAATACTAGTTAGCTCAATAAAAATATTAAATAAAATTTAAGTCACTATATGAAATACATGCCTTACTGGCAGGACCTAGTGTTTACAGTGCACTATGTCTTCTGGTATAGGCTAGAGCAATTTTGTTACTTTCACTGACCTGCCATAGTCTTATCCTTGGCTCTGACTATATGAAAGTGACTGAGGTATGAGCGATGCTAGTAATGCCATTCCTTATGCAGCCAGTCCCTGCTATGAATGGTGTGAAAATGTTGCTCATAGGGTCGGTTGATGCATGCATTTCAGTGGGTTTGGCAGACTGATATGTAATAGCAACTTCTGGCTCGGTGAGGAAAGCAACGGGAAGCTACCTCACTCCTCAATTCCCTAGTACGCCTCTTCAGTGATGCCTAGGCCATATATGACAGCTGATGGCGGAGGATCCAAGTAGCCTTCGGGCTGACAACTCAACATGCATACATATTAAATACTGTAATTACTACTAGCTATGTTTACTTCTAATTGGTAAATACGGATTTTAAAACAGGTAATTAAATTGCAGATACACACTCTTAGAGTAAGACAAATAAATTAATTGCCCAATATGCTGGGATAGTTGCTCGGCACAAAATTCAGATTAAAATGATGTTTGAGAAAATTAACCTTCAATTGAGCGCGTTAATCAACCCAGCTCCATTTTATAACAGAGTATGCGTGTGACTTTCTTTTCCATTATTAAATTTGTTGTTCTGTACAACTGATCACGATGTATTCACAACGAAAGCTAACCTCCAACTGAGCACGCGAGTCCTGCGCCATATGATAACAGAGTATATGTGTGACGTCACATATTTAGCACACATTATGCCTTATTTTGAAGTGCTATTTCATGAAAACTGCGTTTACACTTTCAGATTTGGATAGAACGTGTATATCGCCGATTTTTTCTTTCCATGCCCCCGTTGTTGAGGAACGTAAGTCTACGTTAAAAATTAGGAACGGGACTTTAATGTTCGGGCTCTTTTCGACCATGGGGATGTAAGTCCTTTCGCACTGTAACCCATACAGCAGGAATACTCAGCCTGCGGAGACCACAACCCGCTGTACAGCAGCGATAACGCAGGTAGCCTTGCACTGGAATAGGCAGGAGTTAAGTAGGCAACTTATCCGTCCTCGCCGTTATGTGGCTGTGCATACCTCCCAGGCGTTCAGTATGCTATATGAACAGACGTTTGTCGCCGCCAGATACATTTCACTTTTTGTGCTCAAAGATGAGTTATCCTTTATTTAAATAGACTATTTACTTCATTTCTCCTATGATTAATCTCGTATAATAATATAAAGAACTACGATCAATCAATAGTTGTCTATCACCTCAATTTTATCGTTTTTGTGTCATCACTGTAATTTTATCGTACCGAGAGGAATGGCCACGCTACTGTTATGAGGCAAGCTCTGCATTCGGGAGACGAGTTGGTTCGAACCCCATCGTTGGCTTTCCCGAGTGATCTTCTTTGGTTTCCCATCTTCACGTTCTGAGAAGTGTTCCTATTGAAAGGCCATAGCCGATTGCTTCCACCTTCGCGCCCAATTTCATTCACCTTCATTCATATAATCTTGATTAGCTGCTCAACTGTATTGACTCTAGGAAGGGAATCTGCTCGTAAAAGCATGGCATATTATTTTAGCTCACCTCATCCCCGACCCTGTATGTGGTAAAGGGATTAAGGGGGAGACATACACTCTTTCATTTTATCGCACCTATGTGCTCTCGTTTTTTAATACAATAATCAGAATTTTCTTCTTCCTTTACCAGTTTTCCCACATCTGTGAGACCACAGGTGTGAACAATGTAGCACATGTGGATTTGGCCGTTTTACTGCAGGATGCCCTTCCTGACGTCTATTGCGTGTTTCTGTGGTGATTGTTATCCGTGTGTTGTATGAATATAAGAGAAAAGTGTTGGGACAAATACAAACGCCCAGTTTCCTAGCCAGAAGAATTAATCAGACGCAATTAAAATCCCCGATCCAGCCGGGAATCGAACCCGGGACCCTGTGATCTGAAGGCCTCAACGCTGGCCATTCAGCCAATCAGTTAGACAAACACCGAGCTCGATAGATGCAGTCACTTACGTGTGGCCATTATTCAGTATTCGGGATATAGCAGTTTCGAACCCCACTGTCGGCAGCCCTGAAGATGTTTTTCCGTGGTTTCCCTTTTTCACACCCGGCATATGCATGGGCTGTATATTAATTAAGACCACGGCGGCTTACATCCCACTCCTAGGCCTCTCCTCTCCCATCATCGCCATAAGACTTATGTGTGTCGGTGCGACGTAAATAACCTGTAATAAAAGATGAACATACATTGATCAGAATAATTCAATAAACCATTTGACCACAGTCAGCACAATCAGCATGATGTAACAGTGTTGTTATAGAGCTAATGGCTGCGCGGTTTTGGTCACGTAGCTATCAGTTTGCATTCGGGGGATGGTGGGGTTCGAACTTCGTTGATTTCATTCTTGTAGACATCTTAGGTATGGACCAATCCTCACAGACGCCCAGCTCACCTACTGCATATGGCGTCAACTCGGAACACCAGCAACAGGTCTCTCTGGAGGGCGCGCCGCATTATTTATTTATTTATTTATTTATTTATTTATTTATTTATTTATTTATTTATTTATTTATTTATTTATTTATTTAGGATTGTTTCAACCTCCTATAGAAGCCGAGCTGAGTTGCTCGGACGGTTGAGGCGCTGGCCTTCTGAACCCACTTGACAGGTTCGATCCTGGCTCAATCCGGTGGTTTTTGAAGGTGCTCAAATACGTCAGCCTCGTGTCGGTAGGTTTACTGGCACGTAAAAAGAACTCCTGCGGAACTAAATTTCGGCACCTCGGAGTCTTCAAAAACCGCAAAAGTAGTTAGTGGGACGTAAAGCAAATAACGTTATTATTATTATTATTATTATTATTATTATTATTATTATTATTATTATTATTATTATTATTATTATTATTATTATTATTATTATTACCTCCTATGGGTTACGATTACCCAACTTCCTTGACTGTTGATGTTCTTTCATTTTACGCCAATACTCCTTCATTCTCGGGCTCGCGTTTGCTCGTTCTTCATCCAAGAACACCCTTCTTGTTCTGTTGGGTTTCTATACGAGCAGATCCGTCACCTCCACAATTTTCCTTCTGAACACTGTTCTGTATGTAGTATCTCCCTCCTGAATGCCACATTTTTAAAGATCCTGATGAACTTCTTAAAGCTTTCTTCTTTCCTGGAAGATGAGAATCTTATTTCCTAGGCGTCCCGGTCCATTCTTCTCAGGTGCCCATAGAAAGTCAGTCGCCTTTTCCTTATCCAGGTTGAAATAATAATAATAATGATAATAAAATAATAATAATAATAAATATGTACGCACAGTTTGTACGTACACTTAGGATATGTTTGCGGGCAACTGGTGTATGGGAAAATGGTCAAACCTTTTGTGCAAATCGAGTAGCCCGACACTTTTTGAGCTAAAGATTATTAATAAACGGTGCCATTAGGAGCTATGCTACTGTGAACCGGATTGAAACATGTTCTACCCAAGCGGAATCTGGAGATCTGTGTGTTGCTTTAGTATTTGCATAAAACAATATACCAAGGGAATTGCTCTAGAAAATTCTGGAATCGATTCCTCGACGTAATACAGCTGCTGTGAATACGGAAGGGGAGTGACGCTATTTGCTTAACGTCCGCTCTGACTTGTAAAGGTCTTAACAGACGCTGGTTCTGCAACATACTCGAAGTCAACAAGACAGAGTTGTTGTGTGACTCAAGAATCATCCATTTTGGGCGGAATAGAACTGGCTATCCTGGAAACAGAAAGTCAACGGCTAACCAACCCAATCGCACCACATAGGTCGGCCACTGAAGCAATATAGCAGGAACAAGGGGACCCGCGCGGGAAATCTCGCATGTTCATAAATTATGTGGTGGAGTAGCTGCCTGGTGAAGTAAGGAATACAAAAGTCAGTACAATATTAGACAGCCTTATTTACCACTTAATGAAATCTTTGATTTTTTAACATTTATGGTATTCACTTGTGTCATATATAGAGCCCGGATGTACATGCAGTAATTCGTTAGAATGCAAACCAATTTGGTCGCCTAGCCCGTTCTTCCGTTGTGTAGCGAGAGTAACATAAATTCTAGGGGTTCTAATAAGCCGAACCCCTAATGTTTATGCAAAACTCACAGCATAACTGTTGTGCAGGTTAGAATATATTTGTTACCCACTGCAGTAAGTTTACATTCTAACCTATTACGGCCCCAAATTCCGGGATCTGCCATATCGTTGGTATACACGCCAACTGGCGTAAGCCACAAAAGGGAAACTTTTCAGGAGAGACAACAACCAGTTTGCACCTCACTACAGGCATTGATCTGTTTTAATTGTTGTTTATTTGAATTCTGTAATGTATCTAAGATTGCAAGCCTCGCTGTAGCTTACATGGCAAGAGCGCGGTGGGATATGTGATAGTGGTGCTCGAAGGTTCGAATCACACGCAAGTAATTCATTTTCTAACAGCCAGTTACCTGAGATGAAATTTTTACAAAAGCACCAAGATAGAAATCTAACAAGAAGATACGAACAGAACTTCGTATTCCGACTGTTAGATCTCAGATAAGTGGTTTAGGATCATACAGTTTCTTGAATTCAATTCTTTAACGTGAAATTTGATGTTTACGCCATTTGACTGGGACTGATACAACTTCATTGTTGGTTACAACAATGTTTATTTTGGGTTACACTAATCGGAATAAATAATAACAGAGGTAAGTTGTTCATTATGTGAAATAGTTATCATTAATAGTAAGACAACTATTATAAAACACATTTTCTATCCTGATTTATTTTAATAAATTACCCTCACAGAATTAACACTCAAATTCACAACGAAACTGAATTAGCAACGTGTGCAATAAGTATTTGTATACCGTATTAAAAAACTATTACTGAATTATGTAATTAATTTTAGTGACATATAAATCAGACACATTCATCGAAACAAAGTCCGGCTCCATGGCTAACTGGTTAGCGTGCTGGCCTTTGGTCACAGGAGTCTGGGTTCGATTTCCGACAGGGTCGGGAATTTTAACCATCATTGGTTAATTTCGCTGACAGGGGGCAGGGTGTATGTGTCATCTTTATCATCATTTCATTCTCATCACGACGTGCATGTCGACTACATGCGTGAAATCAAAAGGCCTGCACCTGGCGAGCCGGGTATGTCCTCGGGCACTCCCGGCAATAAAAGCCATTCACCATTTCATTTTTTCATCGAAAAAAAAAGACAGACACTGTGTTACGACAGCTGGCTTGCGTGGGCTTGTGAAATCGAGAAGCTTAACTGTCACAAGTATAGTGGCTTACGCCAACTGAATGGTGCAACCTACTGTTAATTGTGGGTTACAACTTGTTGGTTACGCCAAGTGGCTTGCTTGACCTTGTCAGGTGTGGGGTTACGCCATCAACTTTCTCCTGTTTTTTAATCGAGGGAAGATGTTGACGGTTACGCCAATTTACCAGAATGTGCGTTACAGTATTAAGTACTTGATTCATACATAACCTCAATTTAAAAATTCGGGACGGTTACGCTAAATGGCCTGTCGTACACTGTCGACACACTCCTCAGTTAGCGTAGTGTAGCACTACGGGATATATATACTCTAGATCAGCCATTCCCAAACTGTGATTCACGGACGATAATCCAACGGGTCCGCAATAATAATGTTAAAAATGTTGTATGTACTTGGCCAACGGTCATACCATGTTGAATACACCGGTTCTCGTCCTATCACCGCGATTAAGCAACATTGGGCGTGGTCAGTACTTGGATGGGTGACCGCTTGGGAATACCACGTACCGTTGGCTCAGTTCCCTTTTGGTACTGCCTGGCCGAGGCGGTAATAGCGTGCTCGATTCGCCCGGTAGGACGTGGGTTCCACGACGTCACGTAGTCGTAAATTTTAAGAAACGAGATTTCCACTTCTGGGGGTGCACATGTACCTGAGGTTCACTCAGCCTACATCACAAATGAGTACCAGATTAATTGCTGGGAACAAAGGCTGCCGGGCGTAGAGCTAACCAGTCTACCGCATGAAGTGCCGAGGTTATGAATAGTGGAAGCCTTTACATTCCATCCCTCCAAGGGCCTTCATGGCCTGTACGGAGATGATGTAAATATTTGAAGAGTGAATTGCTATTGTACACAAACAATTCAATAATAATAATGTTATTTTCTTTACGTCCCACTAACTACTTTTACGGTTTTCGGAGACGCCGAGGTGCCGGAATTTAGTCCCGGTAAATTTACCGACACGAGGCTGACGTATTTGAGCACCTTCAAATACCACCGGACTGAGCCAGGATCGAACCTGCCAAGTTGGGGTCAGAAGGCCAGCGCCTCAACCGTCTGAGCCACTCAGCCCGGGACAAACAATTCATAGGCCATTATACTAAATTTAGGAACTATGAATTTACTGTTATATAACTTACGTACATTATATGTAACTCTTAACTTGGTCGATAAATGGCACAAGTTAGCAGCGAATATTACTAGGAAATGTAAGTGATGTAATTGTGAGGCACTTGGAATTGCTAGTATCAACACGCAAACCATATTTTCCGCCTCTGGTTGAGAAAATCTCGTGGATGAGAAATCCCTTCTTTGGAATTGAACACGAAATGGCCTCCCTTGAGGAAGATCAACTAGCCGAAGTACCCTGGCAGAGGAAAAGTGAAACATAAATTGAAGAATGATATTGGTGGAGAATGAGAAGGAGTGAGATGTTTAGTTCCAGGAAGTTCCATGAATGTAACACAACTCCACGTCTCTGATCGATGTTTGGGTCCATGATACCTCCTTATATCGTACAATTTTTAGAAAGGAAATACTGTGTTGCATATAAACGACATGAGTAAAGAAGTGGAAACTGCAGATGCTGTTATTCTGTACAGAATAAGTTACAAGATTGTGAGCAACTGCAAAATGACCTCGATAATGTTGTGAGATGGACGGTAGGCAATGGTATGATGATAAACGGGGTTAAAGTTAGGTTGTGAGTTTCACAAATAGGAAAAGTTCTCTCAGTTTTAATTACTGCGTTGATGAGGTGAAGGTTCCTTTTGGGGATCATTGTAAGTATGTAGGTGTTAACACTAGTTTTACCGCAGCGGTCAAAATGACCGTTTCCAGTTTTATTTTCTCTATCACTCTCGTTATACGTTTAGAACATACAAACCCTTTGGTGGCTTTTCCTGATATTAAGTATACTTTTCGGCATATAGCTTCAAAAACCCGTAACTCCTTTCTAGTTAGCGCTATGGAGTCATACCTACTTTTACCGGGCGGTCATTGCAGTAGCTACCCCATCAGACTTTTGTGGCATTCATTTAGAACGGGATATCATTCTAACAAGCTGTTACAGTGTACTTTATTACCGTAGTATCGAATATAACTTGTTGTGCTGCAATGGGACAGCTGTTGGCTCTTTTCAAACAATGATACAAGTTCAGTAATGAAAGGTGTACAATCGTAACGAGCAGTCAATTGTCGTGTTCAATCGTTACAAACATTCAAACTAGATTTCCCGATTGTTTGTAATTACCCCGAAGAAACATGTTCTCGCGTATTCTGCAAATGAATGCCGAAATTCTGAAGCATACGCATATAATTTCCCCATCACAATCAAGCGATGAAGCTGGGATGAATTTAGACCTGGATAATTACGAAGACGTGTATAACTTGACAAACGGAAATAGTTTGGATAGTCATTCTAGTTCCGTCGAGCCTGCAGAATTTCCATGTGAACATGAAATCACGCAGCAGCCTTCGATCTCAAGGGTTAGGGAACTACCCGCCAAATGGCAATGCACGCACACTTGCAAAGCAGCTGATGACAAAGGTAAGCCTATTTGAAGTTAGTCATTCTGTATTCACATAATTCTGTGCACAGTGTAAGTAAGTTTGGTATTATATTTTGCAGGTGAAGGACACACTAAGGAAAATAATGAAATTACTAGCAAGGAGCACGATATCAACTACAGAAGGCCGAGCAAACGCTGTTTTGAGTCAACACATCGGCGTGGTCAGCACATGACGGTCGGCGAGGAAGAAGTCGCTTTGGATGGAACAGTGCGGACTCTTGTTGATCTACAAAGCCTACCAGGCCGTCGAGGACAGTAAACTATACTGAGGGAAGTCCGAGGTCCCACAGGACATGAAAAACGCCACATTGAAGGAACTTGTGCCGCTACAGCTTGTCGTCTTTTTCTTGACGAATCCAAGCTGCGCCACATCGAATGATATACTGAGGTTGGAGCCCGCAAAGTTCTGAACAATCCTGAAGGGACACTTTCTTTGGAAGAATTGGAGGCTGTTATTGGTATTTTATACGCACGCGGAACTTTTAGAGCTGACGCGAACGTTCTCGATCTGTCGTCACAGAAGTGGTGTCTTGGAATTCTCTCCCAAACTGTGACACAAAACCGTTTCCTGGATATCATGAGATTTCTTCGATTCGATGAAAAATCTACCAGAAGGGATCACCTGAAAATTGATAAATTGGCGCTTGTATCCGTTGTGCGGGAAAAATTTATATCTAATTTTACTATTTGCTTCAGACCAAGTGAGAACATTACCGTGGTTGAACAGTTCATTCCATCGAAAGCTAGATGCCCATTTATGAAGTATATGGCCAATAAACCAGAAAAGTTTGGTATGAAATTTTGTTAGGCTGTCGATGTGGAAGCCAAGTATATTGTAAACGGTTTTCCCTATCTTGGAAAAGATGAAACGCTACTCACCGATCAGACCCCAAGTGAACACGTAGTATTGCGTCTTGCTGAGTTTTTCATGAATCAGGGAAGAAGTGTGCAAAGGGAACAAGACAATTGAAAGGTGTGCAATCTGTATAAAACTGGTCTGTGGTTAAGTTCACTTCAAAGGTGACCTAGCAAAGTGTGTGTGCACATTGCGACAAATAAGTTGAAAAACAGAAAGTGACATCCATGCAGATATGTACAGTATATAATGTAAACAAAAGTGTGTAAGAAGAACATTTTGTCTTACTAGTGTACTAGTGTACTTATTTGTTTATTATAGTGTTTACAAGTCATGCATGATAATAATTAAATTATGGTCTATGATGTTTTACACTCAATTCGAACCCTTTTCTGGCACCAATATCCTCAAGAAACGAATACGTGCCACTATCGGTCAAAATGACCGCTTCGGTAAAAGTAGGTAGGAAGAATGTTTGGTAATCCTAGTGTTAAAATAAGGAAAGATCTTACCGGGCGAGTTGGCCGTGCGCGTAGAGGCGCGCGGCTGTGAGCTTGCATCCGGGAGATAGTAGGTTCGAATCCCACTATCGACAGCCCTGAAGATGGTTTTCCGTGGTTTCCCATTTTCACACCAGGCAAATGCTTGGGCTGTACCTTAATTAAGGCCACGGCCGCTGCCTTCTAACTCCTAGGCCTTTCCTATCCCATCGTCGCCATAAGACCTATCTGTGTCGGTGCGACGTAAAGCCCCCAGCGAAGAAAGGAAAGATCTCCATTGGGGTAATCAAATAAATATGATTGTACATAAAGGGTACAGATCTCTGCGCATGGATATGCGGGTACTTAAGGGTTGTATTAAGGATGTAATGGAGAGGGCATATACGTCTCTGGTAAGACGCCAACTAGAGTATGGTTCCAGTGTATGGGACCCTCACCAGGATTACCTGATTCAAGAACTGGAAAATCAGCGCGATTTGTTCTGGGTGATTTCCGACATAAGAGTAGCATTACAAAAATGTCGCAAAGTTTGGCTGGGAAGACTTGGGAGAAAGGAGACGAGCTGCTCGACTAAGTGGTATGTTCCGAGCTGTCAGTGGAGAAATGGCGTGGAATGACATAAATAGACGAATAAGTTTGAGTGATTTCTTTAAAAGTAGAACATATCAAAATATGAAGATAAAGCTGAAATTCAAGAGGACAAATTGCGGCAAATATTCCTTTGTAGGAATGGGAGTTAGGGACTCGAATAAGTTACCAACGGAGGTGTTCAGTAAAGTTCCAATTTCTTTGTAATCATTTAAGGAAAAGCTAGGAAAAAAGGAGACAGGCAACCTGCTACCTGGGCGACTGCCCTAAATGCAGATCAGTAGTGATTGATTGGAATGGCTTTTATGATACCATACCTGTGCGATTGTAGCTTTCCTGCTCTTACACAAATAAGAACAAAATATAGAAACAGAGCTAATATGGAAACTCATCTTCAGTTCGAGGACTACGCCTGGCAAACTGGCAAACTGCACCATCCATACCATTGATTTAAAAAACGCAACAAGTGAATTTTTTCAAGTAAGTGTCCAGATCCAGACTGTTGTAATTATTAGCAAAGTGTCGCCTTGTTTTATAACTTCTGTGCGTATATAAAGTATCTTTATATAAATGAAGTTAAATTAAACTTTAAAAGAAAGTAAATAATAGTCCAAAATTATTTTTATTATATTCTGTGTTTAAGGGGTCCTCGAACATCCATGCGGTGTGGTCAAGGGGCCTCAGAGAAAAAACGTTTGGGAAACCCTGCGCTAGGTGTAGTCTTCCGGAAATATACTAAACTCACTAGAGATACATTTTTTCATCACTTTTTTTTACATACTAAAGTAGTGTCAAATTGGCCCTGTATTTAAGTTGACAGACCTGTTGTTGACACTGCTAACGGTGGGTAATACCTTTACACCGCCCTCTACACACGCATACGTGAGGATTCCTCCCTCCCCCACCTCAATCTCCCTGTCCCTCTTTCTCTTCGTTTTTATTTTTTTATTCACCCTCCCCTACTGTGACACTGCCCTATATTCATCTCTCTCTCTCTCTCTCTCTCTCTCTCTCTTGATGCCTTTTAAAGTCCGCTCCAACAGGTTCCTCTACTGCTATCACTCTCTATTGGACGGCCAGATTCTTCTTTTTTTATTTTAAAACCCATCATTCAGAGCCCCCTGCACCCTACTGCCGCTACACACACACACTTACCAGAGAATGTGATAATAGTGTTTTTAATTGATGGCTCGTCTGAACCTCTCTATTAGCGCCCTCACACACTCTCACGCACTCACTTGTCAAAGAGAATGAAAAGAGTGTGAAATACGCGCGGAGACACACAAAGTAGCGGCATGTGGAAAGGGGAGGAAAAAAAATCCGCTGGGACAAACACAGTGATGGTGCGGGCTGAGATGTGTGTTTTATATATACGAGCTTGGGGTAGGTTGTGGAGCTATGTAAATACAGAATACCCATTTCATTACGTACATTGCTTAAATGCTAGCTAAATAAATTGTCACCTCAATCAAATGTCCAGATGTTTAGAGAAGTGTTCCCTGTAGATCACGTTTCCCAAAGCTTATCTCCCCTCTATCGCATGAATCTTTAACAGATGGTACTGGCTGGGCAAAAGAAAACTGCCCCGGATAATTAATTAATTAATTCATTTGATAGTACGAAGGTACATAGGCTAGCCCAATAATTGGGCATGAATGTTATGAAGTAACGTAATTATTACGTTTCTTCGTGACACATGGGATTTAATCTTCAAACACATGAAACAAAAATAATAACAGCAATAACAGTAATAGCACGAAGAAAACTAATAAGCAGAACACAATTTAAAATTATTGCTACGAATGAAAAACATAATAACATAGGCTATATATCAGCCATAGAAAACTTACTAAACAAGTTAGAAAAACAACGCAAGGAAAATATAAAAACACTTATGTGTACCTAACATTCCAGCAAAAAGGAATTTAATAACGATTATGATTGAGTAAAAAATAGCCTTTATTTTCTTATTGAACAATCTAGTGTCAGCGAATAAATCAAATTGTGCACCAATTGAGTTATAAACCGATGATATTTTGAGTGGTGGTGAATTAGATCCCGGGATGTCAAATAGTACTTGCTGTCGTGATGTTAATTGTGTTACATGGCGTCTTACTGAAAAACGGTGCATAACTTTCATACAAGGTTTATACGCCGTTTATGTGAAATTCGTTACTAATAAACCGTGCATAAGCCTCCTGTGTATACATCTGTTAAAGTTATTCATTGAATTGCTTATACAGACCAGGAACCTTGTATAAGCATTGCATGGCAAGGAGTAGCGAAAAACGAAACGAGTGAGCAGTTCATTTTCGTGGTATTTACTGTATGCAGTAATATAATCGTGGTAAAATATTCGACTTATCTATTCAACACTGAACACACATTGAAAGAATGGACGATAACGTTGATAACCTTCACGATATTTTAAACGCAGAAGACATACACCATTTAGAGGTTATGGAGGCTAGACATTTTCTTAAAGTAAAACACTTTAGAGAGACGGAATGACAATGAAAACCTATAAAAGAAATTATGGTTGGGCGTACTTTTGTGTAATAATGTGTTACTGCTTAATAGACTTTTGAAATTGCGAGTTTATTATACATTATCTGCCTCTTCAAAGATCTTTCTCAAATTTGAGTATAAAAGGGGACAAATTCCTTGACATAAAAAATTTCATAACTTGAAAACCGTACCCAATATGATTTCCATACCTTCTAGCTGAATACGCATATATATAGTGTATAATTACCTAAGAGAAACTTTTTGATCAATCCTTTCTTTTAGTTACAAAACAGTTTTTCCTTTTTCCTGAAAAGTAATGATTTTGGAATATGTACCCTTTTCAACTCACCGATTCAATAATAATAATAATAATAATAATAATAATAATAATAATAATAATAATAATAATCGTATGGCCTCAGCTACCGTTTGCAGACATTTCGATTTGACGCCATCTGGCTGTCTGCTCGTCAATTTCTACGTTCCGTTTTACTCTAGGTCCGCTAGATGACAGACAGAGTAAACCGGATCTCTCTTGGGCGTCTGTGGCTGAGATTTAATTAATACCGATTCAATTACAATTGCTTACATTTTCCGTACTATCCCAGTTAGGAGCTCTTGATCTTTTCTTAAGCTTTTCCATCCAGCTGTCTCACTTTGTGTTGCCACTGCCTTTTCGATATGCCGTGCTACTGCGCGACCTTCCAAAATTTTTTTCTCGTAGATAACCAGCAGAAGCGATCATAAATGCGATGAACGTGCGAAATACGTCAGTGAACTGCAGGAAGAGATTCCTATGACTTGGAATGGGTGTAGACGTGCAGTATAGTAATACAATGAGTATACGACGTTTATTAGCAAGAAAAATAAACAATGATTATAAAGGGTTTATTCACTGTATAACTATACAAGTGTTAAACAACTGTATAAGGACTTTTTATTAGTAAGACGGTAAAAGTTTTATGATACAAATATCTTAGAAAATTATTTCGTACAATCTCAGTATGACGTGTTATGAAGTTCTTATAAATGGGGTACCAGACAACTGAGGAATATTCTAACTTGCTCCGCACTAAACTTTTATACAACTTAACAATTACTATCGGTTGAGTTAATAATTTGGAATGTCTGATAATAAAATCAAGCAGCTTGTTAGATGGACTCATTACGTTTGCAATATGTCTTATTAAATGTTAATTTGGCACGCTACCCTTACACCACGGGGTCGGCTCCATCAGTTACCGGAAGAATAAAAATCGCGTGAGTGGTTTCAACAAGATTCAGCCCTTGCTCATACAGCACAACATTTTCATTTACAATCTTGGAGTTGTTCGCAAACGGAGTGATCAGTGATAGTCTATTTCCCCCTCGTTCTCCAGATCCAACAGTGTTGATTTTTATTGTAGAAGTAAACTGAAAAAATGTATCGAACTAATCCTCACACATTGGAGGAACTGAAAAAAGAAAACATTACGAATGAAAACAGAAACATTACAGTATCAGTACTCACTTGCATCAGCCAGAATGTGGTTAACAGGTACAATGAATATATAACACTTCCAGCATCTTTATAAGGTAAGATTTCATTTACGATTGTATACACGTTTAAAGCAGGGAGACCACACACGACGTAAGCTCGGCTGAGGCAGCTGCTGTAACACAGAGTACAAACAATGTGAGTTCGGTCTGAGTTTATATGAGAGACTCTGCTAGCTATACGCGGATGACATAGTCATTTATGCTAGTATGAGGGGAAATGACTAGGCTGTCCGCGCGCTGCAACAATGGATCTCGTCCTTTTTTGGAGTGGTGTGTCCGAAACAAGGTGAAAATGAATCCCACCAAAACTCAGGCAATTATTTTCACCAAGCGTCCACCTAGATTTGGTCAACTTACTATTAATAATGCCCCTCTCTCTTGGACAAACACGAGTAAATATCTCGGACTAACTATGAACAGAAATATGTCCTGGAGGTACAGTGTAGAAAAAGTCTTACAGCGAGCCACAGCACGGATGAAAGCTTTGAGACCTCTGCTGGGAAATAAATATATCTCTACAAATATTAAGGGAAATATTTACCTGCAATGTATCAGGCTCATTCTTCTGTATGGCTCTGAGCCCTGGGGCTATATTGCTGAAACTCCGCTTTCCAAATTACAAATTTTTGAAAATAAGACACTCAGAATTTTGATAAAATCACCAAGACAGAAATCTAACAAGAAGATACGAGCAGAACTTCGTATTCCGACTGTTAGATGTCAGATAAATAAAATAGTAAAGATGGCCAGTGCTAGAATCCTCCTTAGCCATTCAACCGACCCTGACATCCTACTCCTAAAATAGGTCCTTAGAACCAAGAAGCAGAACATACGTTTCAAACATTGCGGCACTTAGCTCACTTAAGACCTGTTTTAACGTGAAATAGGAAACTGTTTCGGTCTTTTCCAAATGTGTAACCTTTCTTTCACTAAGTAACTGCAGAATTAAACCCTGAAAGGGGCTGTTAAGAAGGGATGCTCTCCCCCCACCTTAAAATAGTTATCCGAATCCACATTAGAACCCATTCCTCAGCGAAGAGGGGGTTTCTTCTCTGTCGGGAGTTGAATACCGCCTTGCAGCCAGATCATTTCCCCCTGCCAGTGTAGAACCAGGGACTTTTCCGACTCATCGGTATTTCTCGGAAACAGTTGAGTAAAGGGACATAGTTTTCGCCCTGGGACTCTCAAGTACTCGACCTAAAGAAAAAGAAAAAACGAGAAGTTGGAGAGGTTGGCCGGTGATCTTCCTTGATTAATCGAACTATTTACTTCCTGTCTTTCTACGAGAACTTCTGCCTTCCCCTTTGCCTTGTCTGTTCCAAATTATACCCTTCCTTGCTCAAAATGTCCTGAAGAAACCACAGGCATCTTTTACCCACGCGGGAAGGTAACCGTTTAGTGTGATATTCATTTCTGAAATGGACACACATGCTCTTCTCTCCGTCCAAGCTACTCGTAGCATTCTCCGACATCACATCTCAAAGGCATCAGTTCGACTATTGTCCTAAGCCTCAACGGTTTCACAACTCTAGCGAAAAACTGACAGAGCAGAGATTCAACCAGATGTGCTTTGGTAGGACAATACAGAGTGTATCAGTAAGTCACGGCCAAACTTTCAGAAAACACTACTCACACGTAGAACAAGAAAATATGTCATAAGGTAGGGGGGCCAAATTCCGTCCCCGCACCTAATAACGTCATTTTAGGGATTTACAGTTTGCACAGTTGGTACCTAATGTTTATCCGCGCACACACGCGTAGCCTCTTCCCGTTGTCTTGTCGTGAAAGTTGGTAGTGCGCACCACGTTTAGTTTCCGTGTACACGCGAAATCTTTAGTATCTCGTGGCCAAAATATTCATTTCAGGCAGGAAATCAATACAGCCTTCAGAGCCACCCAGTACCTGATTACACACACTCTCTCATTGGTCACAACCATTAGACGCGTCAACACATGCACACAACTGAAGAGTGAGGGGAGGTGGAGGAAATGAAGTTCGAGGATGAACGAAACACACGCGGAGGGAAAGGTATTTGCTTCCCCGCCTGCGCACACGTCTCACTGACTCGATAATGAAGGGAGAATGGAATGAAGAGAGGAACCACACGGCTCTTTCAAGATAAGACATAATGTGTGTGTAAATTCATCTAGGGTCAAATTCTGCAGTTTATTTGTAATTCTTGTGTGCGAAGTCTGGCTAAAATGTTAGCGGTCTTGACTAGGACTTCATTATCAAATGGCATCGCGCTCAACCACTATAAAAGAAAATTACCCTTATTTTCGTCAATATAGGCCCTGTTAAATACTACTACTACTACTACTACTACTAATTTTTATCTTCAAAAATCAAAGTAAAAGTAACATGGCATTGATAATTATGATTATCAGAGACACAAGGGCGTTTGGAAAATCGTTCATCTGAAGTGAAATGAAATGGCGGGAGTGTCCGAGGACATGTTCGGCCCGCCAGGTGCAGGTCGTTCTATTTGACTCCCGTAAGCGAACTGCGTGTCGTGATGAGGATGAAATGATCATGAAGACGTCACATACACCCATCCCCCGCGCCAGAGAAATTAACCAATGACGGTTAAAATTCCCGACCCTGCCGGGAATCGAACCCGGACCCCTGTGACCAAAGACCAGCACGCTAACCATTTAGCCATGGAGTCGGACTTCATATGAAGTTATTGTCAGCGCTGATCAAACAATTACATGCCATATATTGGGGTGGTATTACATCGTGCACACTTCATCGCAATTAAATTACAGTTAATTAATTGTTTTCCTTGATTCGGGAAAGCTAGTATACCCAGAATCTTTAACCATAGAAACATCTTAAACAGTTGCCCAGGGAATGGTGTTGGGAGTGGCCTCTGAATGCGCAACGTGGCAAGCCACACCTCCTGGAAGACGAACACATGTGACGTAGCCTTGGTTACTTCTCCTTCATCCTCAGGGTTGGCCAAAATTTTCGCCCAAATATTACCTGTTTCCTTTCCGACCCGGAATTCTTGTGATCGCGATTGTACAAGGAGGATTCATTTTTCATTCTGAGCTGAATTAGTGTAGCATTCAAATTAAGAGCCTGTTATACACAGAGTGAGCACTGATATGTGGCGTGTAATCGCTACAGTGAAGTGGTTGGTGTGAGTTACTGTAGCCGCCATTATAATACATCGGGTGCCGGGCTGAGTGGCTCAGACGGTTAAGGCGCTGGCCTTCTCACCCCAACTTGGCAGGTTCGATCCTGGCTCAGTCCGGTGGTATTTGAAAATGCTCAAATACGACAGCCCCGTGTCGGTAGATTTACTGGCACGTAAAAGAACTCCTGAAGGACAAAATTCCGGCACCTCGGCGTCTCCGAAGACCTTAAAAAGTAGTTAGTGGGACGTAAAGCAAATAACATCATCATCATCATCATCATCATCAATACATCAGGGAATGTTAGTAATTTCATCCTCCTTCACTTCCTATCTCTAGTCTTTCAAGGTGTTCTGTTTTTTCATGAAACATGAGTGTAATTAACGCCTAAACTCGATGTGTCCATAATTTAAAACATCCGACAGTAGTTGCACTCGGCCATCTGCACGTGATGACTGAATTGACTGTCACTTGTTACACATTTAAAAACTCCGAGGGATCACCATCTACCTTACTTTTTTTTTTGCTAGGGGCTTTACGTCGCACCGACACAGATAGGTCTTATGGCGACGATGGGATAGGAAAGGCCTAGGAGTTGGAAGGAAGCGGCCGTGGCCTTACTTAAGGTACAGCCCCAGCATTTGCCTGGTGTGAAAATAGGAAACCACAGAAAACCATCTTCAGGACTGCCGATAGTGGGATTCGAACCTACTATCTCCCGGATGCAAGCTCACAGGCGCGCGCCTCTACGCGCACGGCCAACTCGCCCGGTCATCTACCTTACTACCTGCAGCATGACAATCATAGAGGCCTTTCAAAACTGTAAAAATACTCTTCAAGTTAATATATAAAGTGAAAAATATTGTGGACTTAGTTTCCTTTTTGAGCATATCTATGTACACTGACGTAGTATACAAGCATTCGGCGAGTGGTTGTGTGTGTGTGGGCAAAGTGCGAATTCATCTCTTCCCACAAAGTATTAAATAAATCTCTTTAAAGCTGATTACGTGGCTTTCCGCTATTTTAACAACGCCACAGGGGGCTTGGACTCCCACGAGCTGAAGGAGAGAGAGAAAAGAGGGGCGTTGGAGAGTGGTTTGTAACTAGTGGAAGAGTAAGAGGAGGAGGATGATGAAGATTAAAAAAAGAGAGAGATGAAGAACAGGAAGAAATATAAACGGTGGAGAATGGACTCTGTGCCACCCCCCTGTGAAAGTAAATATTGTACATAGCACAGTGGAACACACACACACACACACAAAGATGGTAGAAGATGTGTGAAGGCTGAAGTTTAAAAGGCCACATCACGCTGGGTTAAAAAGCACCCGGTAATTATCTTAATTTAAGATATATTATGACCTGTCTGTGGGAATAACAACGTTTAAAAAAAGATTGAGGGGAGGAAATGTGCCGGTGTGAAGGTAACAAATTTGGCTTCTGATATCAACACCCTTCCCTGTGCGTGTCTGATTCAATAAAAAAAATAAAGACTTCATAGACAACAGGAAAAGGTAATTGATCCAAGGCTGGGGAAAGAATGATACCATGCCAATTCTGACATATCTCGACTTATTGATAAAGACAGCCACATCATTTCGTGAGATTCGTTAAACAATGAATATAATGAAGATTGCCAGAACGAGGTGGTTGATGTTCTCAGTTCATCCTGAAGTACACGAGTTCGATTGTTTGTCAGGAAGTCCAAACATTTATATGACAGATCTGACCTTATCCACAAGTATCCCCTCCGTTCTTAAAATTCGTTTCGAACAATTAGAGACCACGTCAGATATTTCGTAATACATTTCTATATGCCTTCTATGTTTTGCAGACCAGAGTACGTAGGGGAACTCCTCAAGGAAGTATTATTGGAACTTTATGTTTTCTTATATAAATGATACGCGTAAAGAACTAGAATAAGAGATAAGGCTTTCTGCGGAATGATTTTCTGTATAGAGTAATGAATAATTTACAAGGTTGTGAGCAACTGCAAAAATACAATTTTGTGAGATAGACAGCAGTCAATGGTATGATGACAAACGTGGTTAAAAGCCAGGTTGTGAGTTTCACTAATAAGAAACGTCCTATGAGTTTTAATTACTGCGTTGATTGGGTGAAAGTTCCTTATGGGGATCACTATAAGTACCTAGGTGTTAATATAAGGAAATACCTTCAGCGGAGTATTCACATAAACAGGATCTGTACCTGGGGTACAGCTCTCTGCACATGATTATGGCGATATTTAGGGGTTGTGGGTATGATGTATAGGAGAGGACATATAATTCTCCGGTAAGACACCAACTAGAGTATGGTTCAAGTGTATGGGACCCTCACCAGGATTACTTTATTCGGGAACTGGAACAAAATCCGAAGAAAAGCAGCTCGATTTGTTCTGGGTGATTTCCGACAAAAGAGAAGCGTTACGAAAATGTTGCAAAAATGAAATGGCGAATAGGTTTTAGTGCCGGGAGTGTCCGAGGGCTAGTTTGGCTCACCAAATGCAGATCTTATGATTTGACTCCCGTAGATGATGATGATGATGATGAAATGATGAAGACAGCACATATACAACCAGCCCCCCTGTTAGCGAAATTAACCAATTATGGTTAAAATTCCTGACCCTGCCGGCAATCGAACCCGGGATCCCAGTGATCAAAGGCCAGTGCGCTAACCATTTAGACATGAAGCCGGACAATGCTGCAAAGTTTAGGCAGGTAAGACTTGGGAGAAAGGAGACGAACTACTCGACTAAGCGGTATGTTCCGAACTGCCAGTGGAGAGATGGCGTAGAATGACTTTAGTAGGCGAATAAGTTTGAGTGGTTGGAAAGATCACAACAATGAAGATAAAGTTGGATTTCAAGAGAACGAATTGGGGCAAATATTCGTTTATAGGTAGGGGATTTAGGGATTGAAATAATTTACGGAGGGAGATGATCAATAAATTTCCAAATTCTTTGCAATCGTTTACGGAAAGGCTCACAACAAATGGGGAATCTGCCACAGACAGGTCATAATATATCTTAAATTAAGATAGTTACCGGATGATTTTTAAACTTCAGCCTTCATACGTCTTCTACCATCTTTGTGTGTGTGTGTTCCACTGTGCTCTCTACAATATTTACTTTCACGGAGGGGGGGGGTGTAGCAGAGAGTCCATTCTCCACCCTATTGAAGTACTTTCTGATGTCTCGGGAAAACCATTCATTAGATGCAAATAAATTCATCGTTATTAATTTGAGTTTCAAAATTTAAAGTTTCGACAGAGGAATGACCATCGAGTGCGTCGTATGCCCCTACGCTATATGAATAACGCGAAGAAGTTTCGAACAGAATCCAGGCTTTAGGCACGCAATCTAGTGATCAGGCATTATACACCACCAACCCTCTTACCCTGCCGGAAACATTATGTTGGTGAAAACTTCTTCCAGCTACGGGACTCGAACCAGATAACCGCGGTAGCAGACCGTAGAGACTTTACGCCTTAAGGTTTATGGCCTCCAGACAGGCCAGGTCATGAACAGTAGAAGCGTATACCTCATACTCCTTCAAGGGTCCACCTATAACATTATTATTATTATTATTATTATTATTATTATTATTATTATTATTATTATTATCTTTTATAGGAGAGCTTCCGTGGCTCAGGCGGCAGCGCACCGGCCTCTCACTGCCGGGCTCCGTGGTTTCAAATCCCGGCCACTCCATGTGATATTTGTGCTGGACAAAGCGCAGGCAAGACAGGTTTTTCTCCGGGTACTCCGGTTTTACCTGTCATCTTCCATTCCAGCAACACTCTCCAATATCATTTCATTTCATCTGTCAGTCATTAATAATTTCCCCAGAGGAGTGCGACAGGCTTCGACAGCCGGCATAATTTCTATCCTCGCTAGATAGGGGCTTCATTCATTGCATTCCTGACCCGGTCGAATGACTGGAAACAGGCTGTGGATTTTTTTATTAATACTTACTATTTTCTTACTCCGTTAGTGTCTTCTAGGGACCACGTGCTAATTTCAATGCATCATCCTCTGTTGTTCCTTCTTCTTCTTCTTCCTCCAGTACTCCTTCATCTGCTCATTATGTCTATTTTCCTCTCCTTGAGCCGTTTTGATTCTGTTTTCTTTCCCTCCCGACTTTGGAATCCTTCCATTTTTAACACTTTCTTCCATAAAGTTCTGTCGCTTCTTCTTCTCTTATATTGTTTGTTTCCAAACCTTCCTCGACTTCATGATTCCGGGTTGTTGTTGACTTCTTGTTAGAAAGATATGTGAAGATCTGTTTGGTTTACCTATTCTCATCCACTCTGTATACATGTTTAAAAAATATCAATCGCCTCCTCCACATTTTATCTTATGTTTTCTATTTAATTATTGTTATTTTTGAGGGGACACTATAGTGAAATTTCTAACTTCTATTTTTTTCAATCAACTTTTAATATCTTTGTTCTGAGGCATATCTCCTCTAATATAGGCTAGTAATGTTGACATCCTTCAATATTGTACTTATAAAACATTTTGAGTAGAACATTTTTTACTTTCATTTTATCAGGATCGTTAAAAAAGGTCTGGCATCACAATTATTGTTTTCCATTCGGCACAAAGTTTTGCATAAATCTGCTGGATAGATACGTTAACATATAGTGTCAAAGTTTGTTGTATGACAAATATATTGGCTTGCGGATTTTTAAAAAAATACGCTATGTTTAAATTTTTTAAAAATTTGTGTACACACAACATTTCGGAGGTCAAAAAATAATGTCGAATCACCTTCCACCATAAACGGACATTATCATTTACACATCAACTACATAAATACTAAAGTGTAAAATTTCACCTACATGAGACGAAAATAGAATGATAAGGGATTTTTTAAATGAAAAGTAACCATGAATATCTTGCTAAGCCATAAAATGCAAAATAAAAATATCTGCACTTTATTTACTTTAGAATTGTCCTGCACAATAACTGTGCCCTTCAGACTTCCTTCTTCTCTCCTCCAGTAATATTTCCATCACCTTCTTTATTTTCCTCAGCTCTTTGGTTTCACCTGCCAGCGCATTTAAAAATAAAAGCAATTTTGACACAGCACTTCAGAGTATTTTTAGTGTTCTAAACCGATTTTCAAGATTTTTCTTGAAATTAATGAAAATTCACTATAGTATCCCCTTTAGTATTTCAAAAGAAAAGGGTACGTGATAATATGATTAGCGCTGTGGCTCAATTGGTCGTGTTCCATCCGGATTGTCAAGGTTTGGATTCCGACATTAATTTTCACCTTAAAAATCACGTGGTGTCGGGAAGAATATCCCCCCCGTTACACATGGATACAACTCAAAATTGGTGCTCAAAACCCCTTCACACATGAATTTCTTCCCTCGGTTTAAAAATGTTATTTTATGTGAGATCTGAATTTTAAAATGACACAGAATGAAAAAGAGTACAGTCGAACCTCCGTTGTTCGAATTTTCAATATCTCTAGGTAACTTAAAATTTCTGCTCGTTTGTCCTATTCTTCACGTGTATTTATTTCTCTGCTACTCGAAATTCGGTTACACGTATTTCTCAATTTGTCGAAGAAAATTTCCTCCCTTGAAGAAAAAAAAAATACTCTGTAACTCGAAATTTGTGCAACATTAACTGTGCAATATGGCATTTGTGGTTTGTGAGGAGCAGTTAACAAGTACAAAATGGTTTACAGTGATGCTAGGAGCTAATATGATGGGAATGGAAAAATTAAATCTTCTAATTATCGGGAAAATGGCGAAGCCTCGCTGTTTCTAGAATGTTAATTGATTACCGGTCACATACGAAAGCAACCCCCGAAGTCGCGGATGACAAGCTCCATTTATGAATCTGAGCTGTGTGGTATCGACGAAAAGTTTCAACGTGACGGGAGGAAAGATCAACAGTAACGAACAGAAGAGACTAACGGATTTTTTCCAAAGGTGTTACCGTGGTATCTTTCTTGTTTCACTGCTGTATGTTTTCTAAAAAGTTACTGTAATGAAATAATTCCGTACAATAGAGTTTGTTTGCATATTTTTAAATACTGTTAAAAATAATGTATTCAGTGTAAGCACGTAGATACATATGACTCAATTATGTGCTATACATGCTCAAAAACGGCTTTCTCTATATATCGAAATTTCGATAACTAGAAGTAAAATTTAGCTCCCGAGATGATTCGATATATCGAGGTTCCACTGTATATGAAGATTTCTCTGCTACACGATAAAGCATAGACTCCTGGATATGTCTTGGTACTTACAAGACGAGAGAGAGTACAGATTATTTGGTTGCTCCCCCTCTTAGTAGCCTCTTACAACATGCAGGGGGTATAGATAATTCACCTTTTCAATCCACTCACAGGGAGATAAAGAGTTCCAATAAATCGCTAGAAATATGTAGAACCATGATCTACGTCCAACAAAATGGTCGCTCAATTAGCACACAACATTCCCATGATATGTAACAAGATCTACGTCCAACAAAATGGTCGCTGATCCAGCACACAACATTTCCATGGCATGTAACAAGATCTACGTCCAACAAAATGGTCGCTGATTTAGTACACAAGATTCCCATGATATGTAACAAGATCTACGTCCAACAAAATGGTCGCTGATTTAGCACACAACATTCCCATGGCATGTAACAAGATCTACGTCCAACAAAATGGTCGCTGATCCAGCACACAACATTCCCATGATATGTAACAAGATCTACGTCCAACAAAATGGTCGCTGATCCGGCACACAACATTCCCATGGCATGTAACAAGATCTACGTCCAACAAAATGGTCTCTGATTTAGCACACAACATTCCCATGGCATGTAAGAAGATCTACGCCCAACAAAATGGTCTCTGATTTAGCACACAACATTCCCATGATATATAACAAGATCTACGTCCAACAAAATGGTTTCCTTCCTGGAAGCTATTGCGTAACTAACTTGGCTATCCTCCTCCATCATGCCACGTCTGCCATCCACGCGGGCTCTCAACTTGATGTATGCTATATCGACATCGCGAAGGCCTTCGATACCGTGGATCACACCCTTCTTGTGCACAAACTTTCTGAACGGTTTAACGTGCATGGGAGACTCCTAGCTCTAATTAATAGCTTTCTGAGCGAAAGACTACAGCGCGTTGTTCTTGATGGATGCAGTTCTTCTCTCACCACCACCCTCTCTGGTGTCCCGCAGGGTAATGTCCTTGGTCCACTTCTTTTTGCCCTGTTTATTGATGACCTTATCAATACTGTTTCCCACCATTCATGTGAAATACTTCTCTTTGCTGATGATTGTGGCATCTTCAAGCAGATCGATTCTCCTACAGATACAATCCAATTGCAAAATGCACTTGATTCACTGTCAGGTTGGTGTACCACATGGCGTCTTAAACCTCATCCCTCCAAGTGTTCCACCATTTCGTTCACACTTCGTAAATCCCCAGTTCTACAAGAATATCACTTACTGAACCAACCGATTGCTCGTGTTGAGAATCAAAAAGACCTAGGAGTGCATTTTGACAGTAAATTGTTGTTTGTCTCGCACATAAACAGGGTTACCTCACGTGCTATGTCACTCCTTGGTTTACTGTACAGGTTTTCTGACATCACAGATGTAAATGCCCTCAGAGCATTCTACGTCTCCTGTATCTTATCTATTGTTGAATACGCCTCTCCAGTCTGGTCCATTTCTGCTTCTTCAAACCTCAGCCACCTTGACCGTGTACAATCTTTTTTCTGTGCTATCGTCAGAGCCAGGGTCCCTGCATGTCACAATCTAAGCACTATCCAAGTGCTTGGGAAACTGAACCTCAAGACTCTTTCTGCTCGGAGGAAAGTAGCCGACCTAAAGCTGCTATACAAAGCAGTTAATGGTCTGTTTAGGTCTCCGGATTTAGCTTCCTTATTCCCCCTCCACGTCCCATCCCGTAATACCAGAATGAAGACCCTATTCCATACTCCTTACTCCCCGCTTTCTCTCACCCAAAGGTCCCTTTCGGTACGTATTCCAGCAATGCTTAATACATTATCTATCAACAACAACCTAGATCTCTTCGTAACGTTTCCTTCCTTCTGTCATGATATTTATCATATAACTTAATTTTCCTTCTTGTTCTTTCCCGTTCTGCTCCTGTATTTACTGTAAATGTATTTTTCTTTGTTAATAACGTTGTTTATGTAAATATGTATTATATAGAATTGTACAGTTTTCATTGTGTATATTTGTGTCCTTTTTAAATATTTATATACCTTTTAGATTCATATCTATTGTACATAGCTCAGATCGTTGTAATTCGGCGGTATGCTGTTGCTGATCCTGAATAAATAAATAAATAAATAAATATATGTAACAAGATCTATGTCCAACAAAATGGTCGCTGATCCAGCACACAACATTCCCATGACATATAACAAGATCTACCTCCAACAAAATGGCCGCTGATATAGCACACGGCATTCCCATGACATGAAACAAGATCTACCTCCAACAAAATGGTCGCTGATCCAACACACAACATTCCTATGACATGTAACAAGATCTACGTCCAACAAAATGGTCGCCGATCCACCACACAACATTTCTATAGCATATAACAAGATCTACGTCCAACAAAATAGTCGCTGATTTAGCACACAACATTCCCATGACATGTAACGTGATCTGCGTCTAACAAAATGGCCGCTGATTTAGCACACGGCATTCCCATGACATGTAACAAGATCTACGTTCAACAAAATGATCGCTGATTTAGCACACAACCTTCCCATTATATGTAACAAGATCTACGTCCAACAAAATGATCGCTGATTTAGCACACAACCTTCCCATGATATGTAACAAGATCTACGTCCAACAAAATGGTCGTTGATCCAGCACACAACGTTCCCATGACATGTAACAAGAGGTCGCTGATCCAACACGCAAATTCCCATGACATGTAACAAGATCTACGTCCAACAAAATAGTCGCTGATCCAGCACACAACATTTCTATAGCATGTAACAATATCTACGTCCAACAAAATGGTCTCTGATTTAGCACACAACATTCCCATGATATGTAACAAGATCTACGTCCAACAAAATGGTCGCTGATTTAGTAAATAACATTCCCATGACATATAACAAGATCTACGTGCAACAAAATGGTCGCTGATCCAGCACACAACATTCCCATGATATGTAACAAGATCTACGTCCAACAAAATGGTCGCTGATCCAGCACACAACATTCCCATGGCATGTAACAAGATCTACGTCCAACAAAATGGTCGCTGATTTCGCAGGAAACATTCCCATGACAGGTAACAAGACCTACCTCCAACGAAATGGTCGCGGATTTAGCACACAACATTCCCATGACATGTAACATGATCTGCGTATAACAAAATGGCCGCTGATTTAGCACACAACATTCCCATGACATGTAACAAAATCTACGTTCAACAAAATGATCGCTGATTTAGCACACAACCTTCCCATGATATGTAACAAGATCTACGTCCAACAAAATGGTCGTTGATCCAGCACACAACATTCCCATGACATGTAACAAGAGGTCGCTGATCCAACACACAAATTCCCATGACATGTAACAAGATCTACGTCCAACAAAATGATCGCTGATTTAGCACACAACCTTCCCATGATATGTAACAAGATCTACGTCCAACAAAATGATCGCTGATTTAGCACACAACCTTCCCATGATATGTAACAAGATCTACGTCCAACAAAATGGTCGTTGATCCAGCACACAACGTTCCCATGACATGTAACAAGAGGTCGCTGATCCAACACGCAAATTCCCATGACATGTAACAAGATCTACGTCCAACAAAATAGTCGCTGATCCAGCACACAACATTTCCATAGCATGTAACAATATCTACGTCCAACAAAATGGTCTCTGATTTAGCACACAACATTCCCATGATATGTAACAAGATCTACGTCCAACAAAATGGTCGCTGATTTAGTAAATAACATTCCCATGACATATAACAAGATCTACGTGCAACAAAATAGTCGCTGATCCAGCACACAACATTCCCATGATATGTAACAAGATCTACGTCCAACAAAATGGTCGCTGATCCAGCACACAACATTCCCATGGCATGTAACAAGATCTACGTCCAACAAAATGGTCGCTGATTTCGCAGGAAACATTCCCATGACAGGTAACAAGACCTACCTCCAACGAAATGGTCGCGGATTTAGCACACAACATTCCCATGACATGTAACATGATCTGCGTATAACAAAATGGCCGCTGATTTAGCACACAACATTCCCATGACATGTAACAAAATCTACGTTCAACAAAATGATCGCTGATTTAGCACACAACCTTCCCATGATATGTAACAAGATCTACGTCCAACAAAATGGTCGTTGATCCAGCACACAACATTCCCATGACATGTAACAAGAGGTCGCTGATCCAACACACAAATTCCCATGACATGTAACAAGATCTACGTCCAACAAAATGGTCGCTGATCCAGCACACAACATTTCCATAGCATGTAACAAGATCTACGTCCAACAAAATGGTCTCTGATTTAGCACACAACATTCCCATAATATCTAACAAGATCTACGTCCAACAAAATGGTCGCTGATTTAGTAAATAACATTCCCATGACATATAACAAGATCTACGTGCAACAAAATAGTCGCTGATCCAGCACACAACATTCCCATGATATGTAACAAGATCTACGTCCAACAAAATGGTCGCTGATCCAGCACACAACATTCCCATGACATGTAACAAGATCTACGTCCAACAAAATGGTCGCTGATTTCGCACGAAACATTCCCATGACATGTAACAAAATCTACGTTCAACAAAATGATCGCTGATTTAGCACACAACCTTCCCATGATATGTAACAAGATCTACGTCCAACAGAATGGTCGTTGATCCAGCACACAACATTCCGATGACTTGTAACAAGATCTACGTCCAACAAAATGGTTGCTGATTTAGCACACAATGTTCCCATGACATGTAGCAAGATCTACGTCCAACAAAATGATCGCTGATTTAGCACACAACATTCCCATGACATGCAGCAAGATCTACGTGCAACACGATGGTCACTGATATAGCACACACAATTCTTAAAAATTGAAAAATTCTGCCGCCTTCAGAAACGTAACCGAGTGCAAGGGGCTTTGCTGTGACCTAAACCACTGTATATAGAAGGCAGTGTTCTGACACACTCTAATTATGTGAGGAAGAAGATGACGAACACTGGTTGCCACAGTGTCTGTTTTTTGTCCACGCAAAATGATCTACGCTAAATTGATAATTCTAATTTGAGACAGAACTCCAGCCTAAAAACATATGCAGGTTAAAATATTAACTTTTATTAACAAGACAGGGGTGTTCCTTATCGCCATTTCTATTTAATTTGTACATTGAAGAGGCCATGGAAATTTTTAAATCAAACACACCTGACATTAAAATAAATGGAACAACTGTACACTGTATTAGATTTTCCGACGATATTGCACTTCTGGCTGACAATGAGAAAGACATGCAGATCATGCTCAATAAATTAACATCCATCTTAAAAGATTTCCAACTAAACATTAATGTAAATTGTTGTAAGCAAATCTAAAATGAAGGTAGTAGCACATCTCAGAATTGGAAATATTTTAATAAAACAGGTGCACAAGTTCTGCTACTTAGAATCAGTTATTACCGATGAAAAAAGATGCACTGTGGAAATAAAAAGAAGAATTTCTCTGTGTAAGAAAGCCTTTGAGGAGAAGAAGCAGCTCTTAATTAATAAATCCTTAGATAATGAACAAAATAAATTGTTTATCAAAACATTCATTTGGAGTGTGCTGCTATATGGCTGTGAAGGATGGACTCTCTTGAAGGAGGACCTGAAACGACTAGAGGCAGTGGAAATGTGGCTATGGAGGAAGATGACAAGAACTAGCTGGATTTGAGAAGAAAACTAATGAAGCAGTGCTTAGAGAAATAAATACCCAGAGACATTTAATAACAACGATAAAAATGAGAAAAGCGTCAGGTTTTGGTCACATTCTCCGGCATAATGACTTCATAAAGAACTTGTTCGAAGGCAAGGTGATGGAAAAGAAAGGCAGAGGGGAACCACGGAAGAAGATCATTGAAGAGGTAGTTGAGATGGTGGGATACCAAGGTTATGGAGAAATGGAAAGGATCGCAGAGAGAAGAGATCAATGGTTGCGGCGACAAGGCAAAGCCTTTAGATAATGATGATGGTGATTAACAAGTATGTCATATCTATTGATATACAATACAAGTTGAACTTGAAGGATGTTTGGCTAATTTTACCGCCTTTACGACTGCATGTTCTACCAAATATAAATGACAGTAAATCAACATTTATTCAATCGATGGGATAGGTATTGCGTTACCTGCTCAAAATTCAATCTTATTTACTGTACAAGGTGTCGTTAATTTATTCTTCGCCTTCCACCAAGTCCTTATAGATGCCACTATGTATTAAGAGTAGAAGTATGCTGGTTGTGAATGCATAACATGTATTTCTTTCTTAATCTGTTTAGTGTCCAGGGTTGGTTTTTCCCTAGAGGGATACCACCTTTACCGCCACAAGGCCAGTGTCCTGGATCTTGAGACATTTGGACAGGGATGGAACTGCGGAGGAGGGCCAGTGCCTCGCCCAGGCTGCCTCACCTGCTATGCTGAACAGAGGCGTTGTGGGAGATGGAAAGATTAGAACGGATTTGCAAGCGAGAGGGAGGGAAGCGGCCGTGGCTTTTCGTTAGGTATCATCCCGCCATTTACCAGGAGAAGAAGTGGGAAAACTAGGGAAAACCACTTCAAGGATGGCTGAGGAGGGATTCGAACCTCCTCTGCTCAGTTCAGCTCCCGAGGCTGAGTGGATCCCGTTCAAGTATTTACACCATTTTTCAAAATTTCGGGGCAGAGCTGGGAATAGAACGCAGGCCTCCGGATTGCCATCTAATCACACTAACCACTACGCCACAGAGGCGGAATAAATTGTATTTAAAAAGTTATAATGTGAGATTAAAATATTGAAAGAAAATTCAAACAGCTGTGAGCGTTTCAAAGGACATTGTGTCTAAATCGATGGAAATGCAAAATTGTCAGTGTCAGTCTGTCTCACTGTTGTCCAAAATATTTTTGTATTTTTCAAGTAGATGTGGCAAAATGTAACATTATTGGGGGAAATACGATCTCAATTTATTTACTTCTTAAAAGCGTATCCTACCCTTGGAGTTCAACCGCAACAATCTCCCTCTTTTATATGACGAGCATTCCCTCTAACGTTTTAAAAATAAATTAAATCAGACTTTTCCTGGTCTTTTAATTAATTTAATACCGTACGGTAGAAAAAAAAGTCACTTTCATGATTTAGTCTGTCTGGAAATTTGTTTGTTTGTTTATTTTCATTAGAATCAATAACATTTACTTCACTTGACGAAACGAAAACGAAGGTCTTTTGCTTAAATGATTCAGTCGTTATCAAAACATCCGTTAGTTCAGATCCCCAGGGCGGCTGAGACATAGCCTCAAAGGACGTACGAGCCCGCTATACACAGAGGCGCATTCCAAAGCGCCCTGCGCGAGCACCCACGTTTCGTTTGTTTTCAACTTGTGTTATCCCACCCTCTATACAATGTATGTTCCAAGTACACTATTGGAATGTCTTTATTAGCCTATTTTAATTAAGGATTGGAAAGTTAGCTAAATCCAATCCCGTTATATAGGAATCCTTGCTTGCTTGCTTGCTAGCTTGCTTGGTAGACCCAGAGCGTAATATTGTGTCTGCTTAATTGTGTTTGCCACTGGAACGAAAACACACACATAGTGCAGCAGCTTCTCTTGTCCAAAGAACTCCATACAAAAAAAAAGTTAACTTAGGGGAAAAAAGCTGGCAGTGAAAAGTTATTCAATCACTAAGTTATGGAGCGTTCGATCATAGTAGCGGTGGCTTAATTTTGATTAATTTAGGAACCAGAAAAAAAGTGTAAAGAGACCGCTCAGAAAGTAAGATATATTCTTGTATTTATTAAACGTAGGAGCGCATATTGTTTGTTTCAGAGGGAAGTCAAATTTGTCAGTTCTGAATGAGAAAAAAACCGGGCGAGTTGGCCGTGCGGTTAGGGGCGCGCATCTGTGAGCTTGCATTCGGGAGATAGTGGGTTCAATCGAACCCCACTGTCGTCAGCCCTGAAAATGGTTTTTCGTTGTTTCCCATTTTCACACCAGGAAAATCCTGGGGCTGTAACTTAATTAAGGCCACGGCCGATTCCTTCCCACTTCTAGCCCCCATCATTGCCATAAAACCTATCTGTGTCGGTGCTACGTCAAGCAAATTAAAAAAGGGAAAATTCCACACACTCGTACATTTTCTCCAGTACACTGAGAAGCATAGAACCATGGATTTTTGTGTGCTTAGAATACAAAAGAGCGAGTTCATATCGACGGAGAAAAATTACAATTAACTGTGATAATACAGTAGGTAATATTAATAATGGCTTTACGTCCCACTAAGTACTTTTTTGGTTTTCGGAGACGCCGAGGTGCCGAAATTTTGTCCCGTAGGAGTTCTTTTACGTGCCAGTAAATCTACCGACACGAGGCTGACGTGTTTGAGCACCTTCAAATACCACCGGACTGAGCCACGATCAAACCTGCCAAATTTGGCTCAGAAGGCTAGCGCCTCAAGCGTCTGAGCCACTTAGCTCGGCTCTGTAATAAATAAGGCGAGGAGTTCGTCATAAATGCCTATTTTATCCTCAACCCAGAATTGTAAGCTCATAAGTCTAAGATTTGTTTCAGTCAATTTGTGAAGGCAATACTTGTTTTATAGTGCCAATAAATGCCTATTTCGCGCATTAATTCTTTTGAAGATATTTGCATGTTAAGTGCCAAAAGCGATAAATATTAAATTTGTTTTTGAATCGTATATTTCCACCCATCTCTATTTTGTTACTTTTCTTTACCAGATAGCCGCTGAAAGGAGACCTTCTTTGCAGGTAACTGCCAAAGACAAGCAATTAAATGTGATTAAAGGACAACATTGTTCTTTCTGGGAAGGTCCTTATTTCAATTAGAAAATATATTAGCCGACAACAAGTTGAAAGCCTCCGTGGCTCAGGCGGCAGCACGCCGGCCTCTCACCGCTGGGTTCCTGATTCAAATCCCGGTCACTCCATGTGAGATTTGTACTGGACCAAGCGGAGGCGGGAGAGGTTTTTCTCCGGGCACTCCAGTTTTCCCTTTCATATTTAATTCCAGAAACACACCCCGATATAATTTAATTTTATCTGGGAGTCATTAATAATTGCCCCAGAGGAGTGTGATAGGCATCGGCAGCCGCCACAATTCCTATCCTCGCCACTGGATGGGGGTTTCATTCATTCCATTTCTGACCTGATCAAATGACTGGGAACGGTATCAAAGGGTATAAAAAGGTCCAGCTATTAAAGAACATTAGATTAATGTAGTATCTTCTATAACAGGTACTAGTTTCGACCTTGCTACATTAGGTCATCTTCAACCATGTTCAAATTGGAAATACATGCATACATATTGTACCCGACAGGGGGCGGGTGCAATATAACAACCAATAAAAAAGATTACAATTTGATATGTCTTAAGTAAAATCTAAATCTAAGACAGTGATGAAATGTCAGACTACACATTTAAAATTGAGAGTAATATGACACATTAAAATTGCTGTGACTGGTGTTGGAAGTATGTCAATATCCTTATAATGATTAAGTATTCTTGAGTTAAACTTGGAGCTGATATTCATTGTCTGTATGGTGGACCCATTTGATCTACAAATTATGCATTGTTGAATACTATATATGAGTAACAGTTTATATATAGCTTGAAGGGGACATTCACAACTTGAACAAGTGGCCTTTCCATCAGATGTAATAATCTATTGTTTAATTAGACGTGAAGTGAATGTCCCCATGTTCCTCTTAATTTATGTGCACTCGGCACCAACACCAGACTGGAAACAGGTTGTGGATTTTGATTCATTAGCCGATAACAAGCAAAGTTTTACTGTTCAAAATTGGGAACAATATCTGGTTAGCTATTGTAACATGTACTGAGTAAGATTCATTTGAATAATCCTATTGACATAATTAGAGTATGAAAGAGATAACAGTGTCTTCAATAATAATAATAATAATAATAATAATAATAATAATAATAATAATAATAATAATAATAATAATAATAATCGGTAGTACTTAAGTTTACCTTTTCCTGCTTTTGGTGACCACTTGCTCCTTGGCGTAAAACCTTTAGCTGAGAAGGAAGAGGCATGATTCACATATTCTGAGTATTTTAAATCCTAAGGAGATGGTATATTCGGGTTGGTTTTTGGTTTAGTGCCTATTTTGCTAATTTGAAGTGCATATTTACCTGCCTATTTTGGGTATTTTTGTGCCTCTAAATACTGACCCTAGTAATAGAGTACAGGATTAATGGACTCGATAAGGAAGTAAATAGATCAAGAGCAGGAAAACTGGATCTAACACACCAACTGGCTAAAAGCTATGTACAATAAGAAGAATCTTTCAAGGAAAACCAAAATCAAACTCTACAACACAGTAATCACACCAGAGTGTCTGTGTGTCACAGAATGCATGTTTTCTATGAAAACAGCAGAAATAAAAGAGATAGAGAGAAAACTATTGAGGGAACATTGGAGATCATTGGAAACAAAAGCAGGAGCGTTGAGACGCAGGGGGATTAAAGATCTATACAAGGAAGAATGTTGTATACCTATTCCCAAGAAAGCCGGTGCTGACAACTGTGAATACTACGGCACCATTAGTTTAGTATCTCACGCCTGCAAAGTTTTAACACACATTACTTACAGAAGAATGGAAAGACAAAATGAAATTGAAACTGAGTTTGGGAGAAGATCCACTTGGCCGCAGAAGAAATGTAGGAACACGTGAAGGAATCCTGACTTTTTGTCTGATCTTATAGGATCGAATTACGAAAGAAAATCCCACGTACATGGCATTCGTAGATCTAGAAAAGGCGTTCGATAATGTTGATTGGACGAAGCTATTTGAAATTCTAAAGGTGATCTGTAACCGAGAAAGGAGAATTATCTATCATCTGTACAAAAAGCATTCTGCCGTGGTAAGAATCGAGGGCTTTAAAAAAGGAGCAGTCCAGAAAGGAGTAAGGTAAGGCTGCAGTTTGTCCCCTCTCCATTCCAATGTTTATATAGAACAGTCGATAAAGGAAACAAAAGAGGAATTTGGAAAGGGAATCACAATCGAAGCAGAGAAAATCAAAACCCAGGAACTTGCCGATGATATAGTTATTTTATCTGACTCCGCAAAAGATCAGGAGGAATTACTGAATGATATGGACAAAGTCTTGGGGAAGGAGTACAAGATGAAAATGAATAAGTCCAAAGCAAAAGTAATGGAGTGCAGTCGAACGAAGTCAGGTGATCCAGGGAATATTAGATTAGGAAATGAACTGTTAACGGAAGTAGATGAATATTGTTACTTGGTTGGTGAAATAACTGACGATGGCAGAAGTAAGGAGGACATAAAATGCAGACTAGCACAAGCAAGGAAGAGCTTTCTTAAGAAAATAAATTTGCTCACTTCGAACATCGATGTAGGAATAAGAAAAAAATTCTCAAGACATTCGTCTGGAGCGTGGCGTTGTATTGAAGTGAAACATGGACGATAACTAGCTCAGAAAGAAAGAGAATATAAGCTTTTGAAATGTGGTGTTACAGACGAATGCTGAAAGTGAGATGGGCAGATCGAATCACGAATGAAGACATACTGAATCAAATTGGTGAGAGAAACAGCCCCGAAGGGCCTTGGCCTACAGAGTGATCGCTGTTCAACTCGAAGGCCTGCAGATTGCGAGGTGTCGTGTGGTCAGCACGACGATTCCTCTCGGCCATTATTCTTGGATTTCTAGGCCAGGACGCCAAACTTATCCTTGCTCAATTGTTTCTCCACTTGATTGCAGCGCCGTGGCTCCGGACCCATCTACAGAAGAATGGTATCTCTCTGCACTCCCCGTTCAAGTAATCTGCTGCCATCACCGTGGAGGTGTTGATTTTGAGGAGGTATCACTCGACAGTGTCGAATGGAACAGATTCTACAGATTCTACGGGTCTCTTAAACTATTCTACACAGAAGGTATCCTTGAACAGTCTACGAAAGTTTGTCGGTGGAGTTCAGCTTCACCCTCAATACCTATGTGTATACAATGACATGTCGTGACTGACTGACTGACTGACTGACTGACTGACTGACTGACTGACTGACTGACTGACTGACTGACTGATCTGACTGACCTGACTGACTGACTGACTGACTGATCATCGCCGAGCCAAAATTACCGGATATAAAAGTATGAATTTTTGGGAATACGTATATATTAGAGTGGAGGTGCTCACTAGGGAGGGATTATTGGATATTCCATCGCTAAGGGGTTGGGAAAGAGGGTGAATTTTTAAAATGAGTATAACCATATGTCAGAACAGTTCAACGACGTGAAAATTGGTGTTTGGAGTCTCCTTTAAAAATAAACACGTAGTTTTGTTTCGAAAAATCTACTTCAGAGGGTCAAAAGCATTGAAAAAGCGGGTAAATTTTTAAAATGACTTTATCTCATAAAATTAACATGTTACATATGTGAAAATGGGTATTTGAAATCTCCTTTAAAAATGAGGAAACATGATTTTTAGAAAATAGACTTAAGGTTGGTGGTAGGGGGGAGGGGAGGGGGGATTAAAGTAAGTGAAGAACTAGTTGAATTCTGTTTGTGAGAATACGTGTATCTCAAAAATGGAAAATTCTACAGATGTTGAAACTGGTATTTGGAATCTACTTTAAAAATAAGGAAACACGTACTTTGTTTTCGGAAAATCCATTTAAAGGGATGTAAATTGTACCGGGAGGTACACCCCAATGCCGCGCATTTAAATATTGCGCCTAAAAGAACTCCTCTACTGGAGAAACCGTGAACGTGAAACTAAACCTACTTAAAACTTTACTCACAAGATGTCACCACTAATATCTGATGGAATTTTGTTATTTTGAAGTTTCCTGAACTGACTGCATTTCTACTTGTTTTGTTTGCGATTCATCAAGAAGTTTGAACTTTCTTCCAGAGATGTCACTACAAAAAACTATGATCATGCGCCCTGGTGTGAAGTGAAAGAACTTTTGATTTAAAGAAGTTTTGTATTCATAAGTTTTTCTTTTACTAATTGATGTTCATTTATTTTTGGGTTGGCAATATTTATCCTTTCTTTCCGCCAGTTTTGAATCCAGCCAATCCCTAATTTCTTTAATTAATTTTCTACCAATCATAGTGTTCTTCTTCCTCTTCTTCTTCTTCTTCTTCTTCTTCTTCGATTTTCGGTGTAACTTTTAAATTGACCAATAAATTGAGAGGGTGTGGCTGGTTTATTCGTGAAAGGTCTCGAACCTTCCCCGAGGGTTTATAAACTGCGGATTTTCACGTCTCTTGGCCAATTGATCGTCATCTAACCTAGTGTGTGTGTCAAGCAGGAGTTGGGAGGCGCCTCTTTCATCAGGCAGCAGTACACCGACAAGGTAATGGCCACACCTTTATTTCTTGCTAGCTCCGCAGTTTAACCTGAGGGAAAGGTCCGAATCGTTAACTATGTAACCCAGTTTTCCTACAGATGTAACTTCTGCCGGCTAATGTAAAAACTTCAGAAAATCTTTAACGGTAAATAGGGGATAGAGAGTGATGTACCCTCTCGAGGTCCCCTTCATATTGGTTTGCGGTGACTACGTTTTGTAACTGGTTTTCTTCCCTTTCGTAATGTCTTAATTTATTCTTATACGAGTCACTTCCATAGTTTGGGAATAGCCCCTGTTTCTTCGGCCTAGTGCCCCGTAGGTTTTAAGGGTTCATATCTAGGAGTGCAAGCATTCGCCTCCTTTAATTTTGTGTTCGGGACATTTATTTAACCTGTTCTTTTTCACTAAGGTCCTGTAGGTTGGGTACTAGATACCTCTGTGTAATAAGATTTCTACTGTAATTAGTGCCTTGTAAGGCCAGTGATTATTGGGTTTTCGAGTTATGTTGCCTTGAGTAGGCTTGGAAAACTGAGAGCACTTTAACTATTTTTCAAGTGTTGTAAAAGTGCCTCTGGGAGGCCTGATATTGTAGTTTAAGGAGCAATGCTCCTTGTATCGGGGGATTTCTGCCCTTTGTGTAAATTCATGAGCTTTGAAAATTTGAGCGGGTAGCTCAGGAAATGTAAAGCTAGGGGCTTAATTCCCAAGGTGTTAATATTCTGAATCTTGGAATTTTTACCAATCTTATTTAACGTTTGCTACTTGTAAAAATTGTCAATTTTAGTGTCTGAAAATATAACCTTCACCTTAAATTTTAAATTCTATTCTTGACATTGTAGTTAGACCCATTCATCCCAGCACCTTCTTTCACCTCTGCGTTCCACGGGTAACCCCGTAACATACATAATTGAAAAACTGGGTGAGTTTTTAAATTGAGTATATCGACAGCATATCCCCAAAACCGAAGATGTCACAGACGTTAAAATTGGTAGTTGGAATTTCCTTCAAAAAGAAAGGAAAATCTATTTGTTTTGTTTGTTCTCGGAAAAATCACTTAACAGGGGTGAAAATACAATTTGTTTTACGTCACACTGACACAGATAGTTCTTATGGCGACGATAGGATAGGAAAGGGCTGGGAGTGGTAAGGAAGCGAACGTGGCCTGAATTAATGCACAGCCCCAGCATGTGCCTGGTGTGAACATGGGAGACCACGGAAAACTATCTTGAGGGATGCTGACAGTGGAGCTCGAACCCACTATCTCCCGGTTGCAAGCTCACAGCTGCGCGCTCCTAACCGCACGGCCAACTCGCTCGGTAGGGGGTGAAAATAAGTGAAGTAGGAGTCGAATTCTTTTTATGAGGATACTCATATCTCAAAAACTGAAGATGTTACAGTTGTGGAAATTGGTATTTGGAATATCCTTTAAAAATAAGGAAACACGTAATTCTGTTTGGTTTTCGACTTGAGAGAGGGCTGTTTCTCACATGTACAGCTCTATGTCGCATGTTCCAGAGTTAGCTCTGCCAGTATCCTGGTCATTTTAGCCCCAAACACCCACACCACAAACGTGGTTTACAGAGAGGTTCTGGAGTAGATGAAACTCAAGTTTTCGGTGAGTAGGAATGTTCAGATAATGTCTTAGTGCAATACCGAGGAACGATTATTTTTATCAAATTATGAAATCCACACGGGCGAAGTCACGAGTAACAGCCAGTAAGTAACACGGTGAATGTCTCCGATCGGTTGGCCGGCTGGCGTGCCCAGGTTATCTGTCTCCCGTTGACTCATCGCTTCCCGTTACACAGCGCCGGAATGCCCGCACTTCGCAGTTCAGGTCCGTGCTTAGGACGTGTGTTAATTGTTGATCCGTCGCTCCACCTTTTCTCGAGTTGCGAAGTGTTATTTCGGGGTAAATTATCATAATACCTCCACACGTGTACACGGGTAGAAGAAAGGGTATTTATGTACGATAATTATGTGAAAAGAGAGTCTTGCAGGGAAGTCGCCAAGCGATTTGTAACACAATTTCCAGGTTTACGCACTCCACACAAAGAGACCGTGCGGAAACTCGTAAACAAATTGAGAGGAACTAGTTCTGTACTCTGTAAGAAGCGAAGTGTTTAAAAACGTGTACTTAACGATGAAAATGTAAATGAAATCCAAGAAGAATTAAGACGGGGTTTCGAAGAGTTCAGCATGGTGGGCTACGAAAATCTTAAATTTAAAACCATAGGTGTGAATCTGAGTTTTCTAAAACGATGCCAGAAATGTGTGGATGCAGGAGGAGAATATTTCCAACATCTTCTGTCATAAGGTACGAACTTATTTTCTTAATTACTGAATTTCTTATTTCCTTAATTTTGAATTGTTACCTCATATCGTGCACGGAAAAGGTGAGCGAAGTGCTGGCCTTGTTGCTATGGTGCGGAGCGGGCAGTGATGAGTCAACGGGAGGTAGATAGGGTGGCCGCGCCCGCCGGCCAACCGATGAGAGAGACTCACGGTATGTACCTAGAGGAAGCCTCGCTTAAATACATTGAAGAATGTGGATATCTCAGTTCACTCATCTTCAAGCAAGTTGCCACACTGAATCGTACGTCACACATTGTTTCGTCTCTGGATGGGTGGAGAGGAGAGACCTGGCTGCCGTGCTACGTTTCAGGAGAATTATTTTGAGAGCGATTGCCAGAGTGAATAAAACCAGCTTTCTAGAGTGTAACAATGGGGTTATGGGGGTGCAGAAGTTGGCACACCTGAAATAAATATTATGATCTAGACCCTGGTTTCTGCCTTGAACCTGAGGAGTGTAAGCCTGGAACATTGTGACAGTGCAGAGACGAATATATTGTAGGATTATAGCGACTTGGTAAATAAAACATAATCACATTTGTGGCCCTTTTTCTAGAACGGGCTCTGGATGGAAATACACGTACACCTGCAGCAAATTTTGTGCAGCCTCATAAAAATATTACTCTGTTTGTTTTTAATCTTGCCGTTGCAAACTTTTATCATTATTGCTAGGAAATATTTTAATAATGCCCCAATTAGTGTGTGACCGGACAGTGTGGGTTGTTTGGAAAAATAAAAAGAGTTGCATGCAGAGGTAAACATTTTGTGTGTGTTTTAATTGAAGTGCCACTGTGGGAGGATTTTTAAGCGGCTGCTAATACACTCCAAGTAGGCTACTTCTGGCCCAACGTTACGTAAAAGTGTATACGATCAAATTTATGAAATGGTGTACGTGATTAATAGTCTAATAGACTCCGAATTCTTAGGCACTCATAGGTTAGAATGATAACTAATTCGGTAACTAAGAAGTATCGACTGCCTGCTGTCATTTCTTGATGGATACCGTACTTTTTCATCCTTCTCTTGGCACAGGCTAGAGTAAAGTGTAGCTTCCACCGAAGTCCCAGTCAACATCCATGGCTGTGATAATATGGAAGTTGCTGGGGTATGGGTAGTGCTGAGTAATGATATTCAGAGCATGACTAGTGCATCTGAGTGTTATGAAAGGTGCTGCTCATAGGGTCACTCGTGCTGCAATAGTACTTTCTGACCCAGTGAGGAAAGCAATGGCAAACTACCTCACTTTTCATCTTGCCTAGTACGCCTCATTTTGATGCTGCCATTGATTTTTGGGGTTTCCTTATAACCGCATAACCTTTGGTGGTGCTATTTGAGGATCCAACTAGCCTCTGGGCTGACGACCTAACAGACAGCCCGTTCCTCCGTAATGTAACGAGAAAAACATACTTCAAGGGGTTCTGATAGGCACTACCCCTAATGTTTATGCAAAACTCACAGCACGACCGTTGTGCAGTATAGACTATACTTGTTACCTATTCCAGCCTAAATTTCGGGCTCTAGTGATTAGCTCGAAATATGTTTTACTTGTACAAGATGAAATACAGACCTTTAAGATATTTATTTATTTATTTATTTATTTATTTATTTATTTATTTATTTATTTACTTATTTATTTATTTATTTATTTATTTATTTATTTATTTATTTATTTCTACATGCATATATATATTATCGTTAAAGTCTCTTATGCCTTTCAGTGTTCGGTCTGCAAGACTCTGTGAATTTACTATACGTCGCCACAATCCTCTATTTGCAACTAGGGCTGTGGCTTCATTTACTTCTACACCTCTTTAAATCGTTAGAAACTTAGTTTAATCATCGTCTTTTTGGTCTCCATCTACTTCTCTTACCCTCGATAACAGAGTCCATTATTCTCCTAGGTAACCTATACTCCTTTATTCGCCTCACATGACCCTACAACCGAAGCCGGTTTATGCGTGCAACTTCATCCTTCAAGTTCATTCCTAATTTAGCCTTTATCTCCTCATTCCGAGTACCCTCCTGCCGTTGTTCCCACCTGTTTGTACCAGCAATCAATCTCGCTACTTTCATGTCCGTTACTTCTAACTTATGAATACGATATCCTGAGTCCACCCAGCTTTCGCTCCTGTAAAGCAAGGTTGGTCTGAAAACAGACCGATGTAAAGCTAGTCTCGTCTGGGAGCTGACTCTAGCTTTGTATCACCAAACTGACATTCAATTCTGTTGAATTTCTTACCTAATGATATCAATAAATCAATAAATAAATAAATAAATAAATAAATAAATAAATAAATAAATAAATAAATAAATAAATAAATAAATAAATAAATAAATAAATAAATAAATACATAAATAAATAAATAAATAAAAATGTTTTAATTTACCGAGCTCAAAACATTTTAATTTATTTATTTAGCTTATATTTTATAAAACTTTTATGGGCTGATGACTTAGATAAGCATCATGAGTGTTGTTGTTTGAGCCCAACTTGGGAGTTTCGATCCTTTCTCAGCCCGGTGGTACTTGAAGGTGCTTAAATACGTCAGCCTCGTTTCGGTAGATTTACTGGCACGTAAAATAACTCCTGCGGGACGAAATTCCTGCACCTCGGCGTTTCCGAAGTAAACATCAATAACAATTTGTTGTTTTTGTTTTTGTTGTTTAGGTCATCAGCCCATACCCTGGTTCGATACATATCTTCATGCCATCATACCCTACGTTAACCTTTGCATATCTACGTAACTATTAGAGATGGTGATGGTAATTATTGTTTTAAGAGGAAATACAACTAGGCAACCATCCTCTATGTAATGGAAGGGATCCGACACTTCAAAAAATGAAGGTATCGGCCAAAGAAAGACAAGGGCCATGAAGGTCGTGAAAATGTAATGCTCCCTAGACCTCGGGAACGCAATACCATCGGGGTCGGAAAAGAACAAGAGTTGACCAAGGGAAGTCAGCTAGCATAGATGAAAGTGAGGAGGCTGACATGAGTAGGTGGAAACAATACCAGGACTCAGCTATGGGACCCATGGTCGCCGACGCACGCTCCCAAGTTAAGTGCCTCTGGGGCCCTTTTATTCGCATGTTACAACAGTCAGGGGCTACCGTGTGCGTGGTTCTACTGCCCCCATCTGAAGTGGGCCGTTACTATTACATCCCACATGTACTCTGCCATATTCATGCCTGTATGTACTCGTACCGTACTTACCTCCTGAAATTCCCTAAAAAAACAAATCAGGAACAAGACAACGATCTAAACAATTCCTGGGTGTCTTAGAATGAGTCTCTTCTTCTAGTCAAATTTTCTTATATCGTTCTCCTCTTATCAGCTCGATTCACTAACGCCTCATTTGGGATTCTATCTACCCATCTTCCCCTTCGGCATTCTTCTGTAGCACCACATTTCAAAAGTTTCTATCCATTGTTCCCTCTCAGCTACAGTTCTTATTGTCCTTGTTTCACTTTAGCGCTTCTATCGAATGTCCTTCACGACTCCCTTGAGTTCGCTTTAAACACTTTTTTACCGAGCGACCTGGCCGTGCGGTTAAGGGCACCCCACTGTCGGTAGCCGTGAATATGGTTTTCCATTGTTTCCTGTTTTCACACCAGGCTATATCTTAATTAAGACCACGGTCGCTTCCTTCCAAACCATAACCCTTTCCTACCCCATCGTCGCCACAGGACGTCGGTGCGACGTAAAGCCAATTGTATTAAAAAACAACCAAAGCACCCGTTTGTCTGATTGTCACTGTAGAAGTAGTTCTTGGGGTGATATTGCCACTGGTGTCGTTATATCTAAAAGGACGTGCTAGCTGTTTAGATGGTCGCAGATATGAACAAAGCCACCACACCAAATACCGTCAGACAATATTGGTTTATGCGAAGATAGAACGCTAGGGTATTGAATATATGGTCTTAGTGAAGAATAACTATGGCTCAACACAGCGTTTTAATCTCAGGACATTGGCGTGAAACGTAATTTTTCAAGGAACAAAGAATGATCATTAATAATAAGGTAGGGGAAAAATTCCGTCCACGCGCCTAATTTCGTCCCCTATGAATTTCCAGATTGCACACTTGGTACTTAAGGTTTAGCCGCGCGCACAGGCGTAGCCTCATCTTGTTGTTGTGAGAATTGGTTGCGTGCACCACGTTTAGTTTCCGTGTTCAAGGAGGATTAATTTTCCATGCCGAACTGACTTGGTGCGGCATTCAAATTAAGGCCCTGTTATTCCTTGAGTGAGCACTGACAAGCGTATAAATACTGGACTGCATTTCAGTCGCCTGGTGTAGTTCCTGGCGTGTAATCGCTACAGTGAGGTGGCTGGCATGAGTTACTGTAGCGGCCAATAGAATAAATCAGGAAATGTTCGTAATTTCGTCCCTTTTCATTGTATTTGTTATTTTTAAAATTTATTATTATTTTCAGATGGGAAAACGCAAGCAGCAGGATACGGAAGCTATGAAAAGGCTATTAAGGCAGTAAGGGACAAAGATACAAATAAAGAAATAAAGAAATATACAAATAAAGCGTGTAACATCCTACGAGCAACGCTGAAAGACTTTGCTAAAAAGTATACTAAGAAAACATTTTTCCTAAATGGCCTTCAAGTAATTCATTATAGGGAAAGTGTTTGGTGAGATTAGAAAGAATAAATATATTAAAATTAATTGTACTTGTCATAAATTTGGTGGGGGACGAAATTACGAACACACTTTGGTAGTTTTGTTTTTGCAGTGGTGTTTAGGTTTATGTCAAATATTGACTACCTTACTGCATTAACCTGACAGTCAGAACTTAGTGAAGTCAGAGTACCGTGAAGAATGTATTCATTAATATATATATATATATACCAATTTCTAGCCATATCCATAATATTCTAGAATTTCTACAAATCCAAATCTGCTAAGGGGGCGAAATGTGGGCCCCATACCTTGTGCCTTACATGTCTCTCCGTCATGGCCACCCGCCGTCTTCTTCTTGTGTCATGTCCTCGCATGATAACGCGCATGATCTGTTCTGAATAGAGTAAGCTTCATTACCCGAAACCACTGGCTCAAGTTGCCGAGTTGCGATGCTCTACTTCGTCCCGGACCACGTTTTTCCTTAACTTTCTCTTGGAGTATTACTTCTAGGAGGTGGTATTTACTGTTCCGCATCATATGCCAAAATTATTCTAGCCTCCTTCTCTTGCTGGTAGTAACAATTTCTGGATGTTTGTTCATACGGTACAAAACTTCTATATTGTTAATTTTAGCTGTCCAGGGTACGAGTATCTTTAGCGTTCTTCGGCACGTCGATATTTGAAATACTACCGGAGTAATCGTGTCCGTAGTGTAATGGAACGTTCACGGCCATCCACCAATAGCTGCCAATTTCAGATGAAATGGCTTATGGCTTTTAGTGCCGGGAGTGTCCGAAGACATGTTCGGCTCGCCAAGTGCAGGTCTTTTGATTTGACTCCCGTAGGTAACCTGTGCGTCGTGGTGAGGATGAAATGATGATGATGAAGACGACACATACACCCAGCCCCCGTGCCAGCGAAATTAACCAATGGTGGTTAAAATTCCCGACCACCGGGCGAGTTGGCTGTGCGCGTAGAGGCACGTGGCTGTGAGCTTGCATCCGGGAGATAGTAGGTTCGAATCCCACTATCGGCAGCCCTGAAGATGGTTTTCAGTGGTTTCCCATTTTCACACCAGGCAAATGCTGGGGCTGTACCTTAATTAAGGCCACGGCCGTTTCCTTCCAACTCCTAGGCCTTTCCTATCCCATCGTCGCCATAGGACCTATCTGTGTCGGTGCGACGTAAAGCCCCTAGCAAAAAATATTCCCGACCCTTCCGGGAATCGAACCCGGGACCCCTATCACCAAAGGCCAGCCGCTAACCATTTAGCCATGGAGCCGGACCAATTTCAGATGACCCTCGGCCATAAAACATAGCCTGTTCGATTGCTAGGTTACATTGTCATGCCATCCGCCCGTCCGTGCGCACACTTGAGCCGGCTGTGCTGTTCTATTGTAAAAATGACAAATCTAAATACATGGGCGTTTGCTCTATAAATCATGGTTTCGTCTTCGCCCTGACACTAGACTCATCAGTGTTTGACATGTCAGACCCTACCCACAGACGCTGGGGTAAATTTGTTTCTCAAGTTTCCATTTGCCACCCTGAAGGGGTGGTGCGGGAGCCTCCGTGGCTCAGACGGCAGCGCGTCGGCCTCTCACCGCTGGATACCGTGGTTCAAATTTCGCTCCCTCCATGTGAGATTTGTGCTGGACAAAGCGGAGGCGGGACAGGTTTTTCTTCGGGTACTCCGGTTTTCCCTGTCATCTTTCATTCCAGCAACACTCTCCATTGTCATTTCATAGCATTTATCAGTCATTAATAATCACCTTGCGAGTAGCGACATCATTGTAATAATAGCCTATATATGGTTCATTCGTAAAAAAACTGACCCGGTCAAAGACTGGATAACAGATTGAAGGTTTTCGTTTCAAGGTGTGGTGCGGGCGACATAGAGGGTGTCGCCCTCTTCCTGGCCAAGCAGGAGAATTACTACTGCTAAAATGTTTTTCATTTTTCCCTGAAGGGGGAGGCGGGTCTCTTAGACAGTAACGCCGTCTCCCAGGCCGAGAGGTTTTGTTACGGTGAAGGAGATGTGCGGAGATGGTTGGTTACCGTGGCCTTTACTAGGAACTCTCACGGCATTGGCTTTAGTGTAGTAGACTGTAAAAAGCACGGAAAGTCATTCTCGAGTCGGAGTGCAGAACTGTCGGACCACGGACCAGCCATGGCTACCTGTAAACCGAGCCCATTCTGCATCCGCCGACCGACGAGAATTCAAATTGAGAGGTTTTCATTCCACAGGAGGGAGGGGGGAGGTGCGGGCCACCGAGAATGTGACGCCTTCTCTCTAGCCAGGAGATCTGTGGTGGGTTGTGGGAGTAGTGTGAAGGGTGCTGTGGATTGACTTGTAGGGGAGGTAGAGGAGGAGATTTTTACCTCTCATTTATTTATTCCTTTATTTATTTACAATTTATAGTGCACAGTTTATATTGGTGCTGGAAAGGTACATTAACTGGTTAGCAATGCGCTGTTAAACTATTTTACAGTACGATGTGCTATTACAATATTTTTCAATACGATATATACAGAGAGCTCAATGCATTTTAAGTTACAACTGATTTCTACAAAAATAATACATATCTGGTTATAATGTGGACTTAAGGGTTTATTATATTACATATTAAAATATGTACGGATGTTAGTTATTTCTGCTTCGGAGTAATACAAAATTAATACTTGAAAAATAAAATTATTACATAGAAATAAAATAAAATACATATTTGGATGTTATGAGGTTACATACGGGATTGATGGCTACAGTGTGGTAAATAAAATAATTAAATAAATGACATCTATATAGTTGGAAGGAAGTTATATATACAATTATTATGTGAATTAAAATATTCAGGATTGTTTGTTACATTGTACAGGAACCCCACCAATGGCACTACAGCCCTTGTAGGGCCTTGGTCTACCAAGCGACCGCTTCTGCGGATTACGAGGTGTCGTGTGGTCAGCACGACGAATCCGCTCGGCTGATATTCTTGTCTTTCGAGACTGGGGCCGCCATCTCACCATCAGATAGCTCCTCAATTCTAATCAAGTAGGCTGAGTGGACTTCGAACCAGCCCTCAGGTTCAGGTAAAAATCCCCGACTTGGTCGAACCCGGGTCCTCGGGGTAAGAGGCAGGCATGGTACCCCTACACCACGGGGCCGGCTAATGTAAAGGATAATGAACGTAAATAAATAAATAATACATATTTTGTTGAAATGAAGTCTTATACACGTTTGATATACGCAGGATTGTTTGGTTACAATGTAGTAAATCAAATAAAATAAATAGATAAATAACAAATACTTACTCTTTTGTCGGAAATCACCCAGAACGAATCGAGTTGCTTTTCTTAGGATTTTTTCCAGTTCTTGAATCAAGTAATCCTGGTGAGGTTCCCATACACTGGAACCATACTCTAGTTAGGGTCTTACCAGAGACTTGTATGCCCTCTCCTTTACATACTTACTCCTAAATACCCTTATAACCATGTGCAGAGATCTGTACCCTTTATTCACAATCATATTTATGGGATTACCCCAATGAAGATCTTTCCTTATATTGAGACCTAGGTACTAAAATTGATCCCCAAAGGGAACTTTAACCCCATCAACGAAGTAATTAAAAGTGAGAGCACCTTTCCTATTTGTGAAACTCACAACCTGACTTTTAACCCCGTATATCATCATACCATTGCTTGCTGTCCATCTCACAACATTATCGAGGTCATTTTGCAGTTGTTCACAATCTTGTAACTTATTTATTACCTTGTAAAGAATAACATTATCTGCAAAAAGCCTTATCACTGATTCCACTTCGTTACCGAGCTCGATAGCTGCAGTAGATTAAGTGCGGCCAGTACCCAGTAATCGGGAGGTAGTGGGTTCGAATCCCACTGTCGGCAGCCATGAAGATGGTTTTGCATGGTTTCCCATTTTCACACCAGGCAAATGCTGGGGCTGTGCCTTAATTAAGGCCACGGCCGCTTCCTTCCCAGTCCTAGCCCCTTCCTGTCCCATCGTCACCATAAGACCTATCTGTGTCGGTGCGACGTAAAGCCAATAGCAAAAAAAAAAAAAAAAATAAAAAAAAGAGATTCCACTTCTTTACACATATCATTGATATATATATAAAACTTAAAGTTCCAATAATACTGCCTTGAGTAATTCCCTTCTTAATTATTACAGGGACATATAAAGCTTCGCCTGCTCTAATTATCTGAGTTCTATTTTCTAGAAACATAGCCACCCATTCAGTCACTATAATGTCAAGCCCAATTACACTCATGTTTACCAGTAGTCTCCCATGATTTACCCTATCAGATGCCTTAGATAGGTCAATCGCGATACAGTCCAATTGACCTCATGAATTCAGAATATCTGCTATATCTTGCTGGAATCGTACAAGTTGAGCTTCAGTGGAATAACCTTTCCTAAATAAAAACTGCCTTCTATCAAACCAATTATTAATTTTGCAAACATGTCTAATATAATCAGAAAGAATGCTTTCCCAAAGCTTACATGCAATGCATGTCAAACTGACCGGTCTGTAATTTTCAGCTTTATGTCTATCACCCTTTCCTTTATACACAGGGGCTACTATAGCAACTCTCCATTCATTTGGTATAGCTCCTTCATGCAAACAATTATCAAATAAATACTTCAGATATGGTACTATATCCTACCCATTGGCTTTAGTATATCCCCCGAAACCTTATCAATTCCAGCTGCTTTTCTAGTTTTCAACTTTTGTATCTTAGAACCTAGGACTTTTTACTTTCCTTTTCTTCATACGTCAGCTGATCTCCTACCTCCGTTCCTTCGATAACACTCTCAAGAGGCTGATCTCAAATTTGCAAAACCGAAAATTCCACAGACGTTATCTGTTGCCGTAAGTCCTCCCTGTTCGTTATTATGTCATCTGCGATCTTCAATCTTTGTAGATCACATCGTATCTTTTTCAACCAGCCGGTGGCGTGTTTTAATTTGAAGATGTAATTAAACATAATCTTAGTTAACCTGTCCTTGTTCATTCTGTGAAGGTTACCATATAATTGCACTCTTCGTCTTTTAATTGTGTCTGTAATTTGTTGTATATTGCGGTAGAGGTCTTGATCCAAATAATTTTATTCCTTTGGGGTCCCAGTGTTTTCCTAAAATTTTTCTCATTGTTTTCCTTCCTTTCCTTCTTTTCCACTTCCTCTTTTTCACATATTTTGTTCAACGTCAAACATATTATTATTATTATTATTATTATTATTATTATTATTATTATTATGATGTCCGACTCGTTGGCTGAATGGTCAGCGTACTGGCCTTCGGTTCAGAGGGTCCCGGGTTCGATTCCCGGCCGGATCGGGGATTTTAACCTTAATTGGTTAATTCCAGTGGCCCGGGGGCTGGGTGTTTGTGCTGTCCCCAACATCCCTGCAACTCACACACCACACATAACACTATCCTCCACCACAATAACACGCAGTTACCTACAAATGGCAGATGTCGCCCACCCTCATCAGAGGGTCTGCCTTACAAGGGCTGCACTCGGCTAGCAATAGCCACACGAAAAAAAAATAAAATTATTTATCCTCTCTCCGTTAGGGTCTTCTAGGGATCACATGACAATGTCAATGCTTTATCTTTTGTTGTTCTTTCTTCTTGCTCCAGTACTCCTCCATCTGCCCACTATGCCTCCTTTTCCTCTTCTTGAACGATTTTGAGCTTGTTTCCTTCCCCCCCCGACTTTCATTTTAACACTTTCTTTCTAAACATTTCTCTATGTTTTTCTTCTTCCCTTATGTTGTTTCTTTCCAAATCTTTCTTGACTTCATGAATCCAGGCTGTTGTTGACTTCTTGTTACATTTATATTTGAAGATCTGTTTGTTTAACCTGTTGTTATCCATTCTGTACAAATGTCTAAAAAATATCAATCGCCTCTTCCTCATTGTATCTGTTATGTTTTCTATTCGGTATATTTCATCATTACTTCTTGATTTCCAGAGTTCTGTACTTCTTAGCGGTCCAAGTATTTTCTTATTCTTTTTCTTTCCAGTACTTCTAACTTATTCAGCTTGTAATTCAGTACTAGACATTCACTTGCGTATAGGTATTTCCGTTTGACTAGTTGTAGTGTAGTATTATTCTTTTGGTATGAAAACAGAGCTTAAGTGAGGATATGTTAATAGGGATGTACCAGAAAGAAAGGTTCTTGAGAGTTAAACAACTTTATGTGTACAACATAATTAAAGAAAATTACATGAAACCACAATATAGAATTGTAAATGAACATACACATGGAACAAGACTGAGACATGTAAGTTATTTTCAAGTCATCAGATACTACAGCAAATATGGATCCAGAACACTGCAAGTTGTTGTTCCTAAATTTTTAAACAAGTTGCCCTTAGAAGTGACACACTTGAAAAAAAAATGTCAACTCAAAAACATGCGAAACTATGGATCATAGAAAATAAAATTACAGTGTAAATATTTGTTCATGAATGAAAAATGAATGACACATTCAGGGATTGAGGAAAAATCACACCACAGGACAAAATTAGAATGCTAATGTAAATCTACAAACCTTATTAATGTTGTAAACAGAAAGGATTGTAACAATGTGTGCAAATATGAAACAACTTCACCGGCAGATAAGCACATCAAATGTTTTTCAGGTGTAAATAATTGCAAAGATAATGTATAATATCCTACTGTATATTTGCAAATGCATTTTAGATGAGTTATAAATAAATACATTATTATTATTATTATTATTATTATTATTATTATTATTATTATTATTGTATGTTGGGTATTCAGCCCGAAGGCTGTTTTGGTCCTCCACAGTTCCGCCAACAGCTGTCATAGTTAGCCTAGGCGTCAATGAAAAGGCATACTAGGGAAATGAGGAGTGAGGTAGTTTCCCGTTGCTTTCCTCACCGAGCCAGCATTTGCTATTACATATTAGTCTGTCAAGCCCACTGAAATTGCATGCACCAGCCGACCCTATGAGTGATATTTTCACACAGTTCATAACGGAAACTGACTGCATAAGGAATGGTATTACTAACTTTGCTCATATCTCGGTCACTTTCATACTGTCAAAGCCAAGGATGAGACAGACAGGGCAATGAAAGTAACAAGAAAATGACTACGATGATCAATTATTTGAGGCGAACATTTTACCCGATTCATCCGGCATATTAGTAGGTATCAAGTAGAAATCAAGGAAAATATGAACTATAGAGTGGAAAACTTAAGAAACAAAACCGACACAATCAGAAAACTCGCAAACAAACCAGAATCAACAGACAGTAGGAAGGGTGATTTCTGATTAAGAAAGAAAGATAAGATCTGAGAGAATGAAGAAGTACTGAGCTGACAGGAAACTGAAAAATTCTTTGTATAGAGTTGACTAGAGTGGTCCAATGAAGGTAATAAAATGTAAATAAATAGTAGGCATTCTAAATAATATTCTTAGTAATCGAACAGAATTATTATTAAGTTTAATTTTTAGATAGCCTACGTGGCTCAGGTGGAAGCGCGCCGGCCTCTCACCGCTGGGTGCCATGCTTCAATCCCGGTCATTCTATGTAAGATTTGTGCTGGACAAAGCGGAGACGGGACAGGTTTTTCTCCAGGTACTCCGGTTTCCCCTGTAAGTTTTCATTCCAGCAACACTCACTAATTTCATTTAATTTCATCTGTCAGTTATTAATCATTGCCCAAAATGAGTGAATCAGGCTTCGGCAGCCGGCACAGTTCCTATCCTCTTCGCTAGATGGAGGCTGGAAACAGGCTGTGGATTTTCATTTTTATTAAGTTTAATTTTTTAATTTGAATGTTAAGGAAATACGTAAGTAAACTCAAAGTCTCTTGTACCGCGAGAGAATTTGTACAATCAAGGGTTGAGCTGGGAGGACATCATAAATAGTAGTGCTCGTTTAAAGGATTGCAGTTGCCTACCACGTTCCAAAAAAACGGGACGCACACGGTGAAATACGTTCATGAATTTTTAAAAAGCTGCCCTGAATTACTTATGAGAGACAAATATTTAATATTCTCTCAAAAAAAAAATGAAAAAAAGGCAAGGCGATGTCAAATATAAAATTATGTTGGACACTGTTCTGGCCACAGTTTAACTTCCATGTTTGTTAGTTAGGAATGAATGTACTCCCCAATGATTATATTACTGCTATTTTTATAAATGCTTAAAAACTCTACTGGTGAGTTATTTGTTTCTGTTGTTTATAACATTTAAATTTCAATACAATAGCGAGGTGGACCGGCTGCGTAGCTAAATGTCATTCGGTGCAGTGGGTTCTAGGTTCGATTCTTCCCAGGGCGGGCCGGGGATTATAGCCGCGTCTGGTTATTACTTCGGGACTAGGTGTTTATGTTCTCCTTAATATAGAGCTCTTCATTTACATACAAGATCCCAGTAGTAGAGTGTCGGCCTCTGAATAGTGGGTTCAAACCCGGCAGATGTAGCCGGATTTTTGAAGGACAGAAATCATGGCAATTTGACACTCTATGTCTTGCGATAAATCAGTTAATGACCACTGATCTTAATAGGGCTGTCATCCATGTATCAGATTACCTACTTGTTGTCTACCCTGTCTTTTCTTAAACAATTGCAAATAATTAGCAAAATGATCAAACATCTCTCTCCGTAAATTATTCCAATCCCTAACTCCTGATCCTACAAACGAATATTTGCCGCAATTTATTCTCTTTAATTCCAACTTTATCTTCATATTGTGATCTGTTATACTTTTAAAATCACAACTCAAACTTATTCGTATACTAATGTCATTACACACCATCTCTCCACTGTCAGCTTGGAACATACCACATAATCGAGCAGCTCGTCTCCTTTCTCTCAAGTCTTACCAACCCAAAACTTTCGAACATTCCCGTAACGCTACTCTTTTATCGGAAATCACCCATAACAAATAGAGCTGCTTGTCTTTGGATTTTTCCAGTTCTTGAATCAAGTATTGCTCTGACTATAAACGAATATTTGCTCCAATCTGTCCTCTTGAATTCAAAATTTATCTTAATACTAGCTGTTACCCGCTGCTTCACTCGTAAGGATTTGGTAAGTTGATAAAAATTAATTGTTCCTCGGTACTTCACTAATACATTATCTGAAAATACCTAAAGTATAAAAAAACTCACCGAAAAACTGTATTTCATTTACCCCAGAGCCTATTTGTAAACTACGTTTGTCGCATTGGTTTCTGGGGCTAAGATGACCAGATTACTGGCAGAGCTAAATGTGGAACATGTGGCATGGATCTCTACATGTGAGAAAGAGTCCTCTTTCAAGTCGAAAGAAAGGGTTTCTTTATTTCTAGAGGAGATTCCAACCTATTTTAACGTCTGTAGCATCTTAGTTTCTGTGATATAATTATCCTAATAAAGAGAATTCAACTCCTTCTTCACTTATTTTCGATCTTCAGCTTAAGTTGATTTTCCGAAAACAAAAAGTACGTGTTTATTTATTTTTAAAGGGATTACAAATACGAATTTTCACGTCTGTAACATGTTAAGTTTATGAGATACACAGTACAGTCATTAATTTCTGAGACTTGACGCCTGGAGGATAGGCACCCACACGACTTTGTATGTTGCATACAATGCCGCATTACACGGCGTACACCTACACGGAACCACATCCACCCTCAAAATAGTCGCTGCGTTGGCCGTTATGCACGTTTGCCAACGTTGGTATAGCTGCTGAAAGCACCGCTAAAAGGAAACACCATGTTTCGTCTCCGGTTATTATCCCGTCATGCGATCATCACGTAAGTCTTGCGACAGGATTCGTGGTACACTGTGCTGGGTAACATAAGACATGTTGAGGTCATCCGTCAGAATTTTATGGCAAGTACCATGGCTGACCCCTATTGCTGCTACGAGATCGTCTACCTTTTGGGAGCGGTTAGCACGCACCAACGTTGCAACTTCTTGGATCTTGCGTTCCGTTCGAGCTGTTTGTGGTCGAACAGTACGCAAATCATCTTCCAAACTGTCCCGTCCTTGCACAAAACTTCGGTGCCACCTGAACACAACATTGCACCCGCAACATCAATTCAAACGTTTCGTCAGCGGTTTTGCCTAATTTCTGGCAGAACTTGATGTTTGCCCGTTGCTCAAACTGTGACATGTCAGGGTCCGACGGGCGCATTCAAATCACCGTCACAACAACGACCGTACGTCTGTTTTCAGTGCATGCACTCAACTATCTCTTGCAGGAACGAGAGACTAACTGACTAGGTACCATACCACGGCGCCATCATGCGGTCAGTCTCAGAACCTAATGACTGTACAACGTATACTGTAGATATACTTATTTTTAAAAACTTCCGCACTCCTTGGATGAGAAGTCAGCGTTGAGGCCTTCGGATCACAGGGTTCCGGGTTCGATTCCGGACTAGGACCGGTATTTCAATCGCGTGTGATTAATTCATCTGGCTCGGGGACAGGTTGTTTGTGTTTGTCCCAACACACTCCTCTTCATATTCACTCAACACACCACATTTCCAACCAAAACAAGAGCACGCAAACGTAATCACATCCCTACACACGGGGTTGGCGTCAGGAAGGGCATCCACCCGTAAAACAAGATGAAATCCACATGTGCGACACAGTTTGCACCCGCGACCCCACAGGTGTTGGAAAAGCGGTGGAAAAAAAAGAAAGTACTCGTTTTGAAAATTCGCCCGGTTTTTTTATTATTTCACTCCTTTAAGTGCATTTTCCAAAAAAAGTGCGTTCATTTATTTTTAAAGGAGATTCCAAGTACCAGTTTTAACGTCTATAACGTCCTCAGTTTCTGCGAAATATGTATCCTCATATAAAGAATTCAACTCCTTCCTCACTTCCTTTCAACCCACCCCTCCCACGTTAACCGCTTAAGTGTATTTTCTGTAAACAAGAATTCGTGTTGTTTCATTTTTAAAGGAGATTCCAAATACCAATTTTCATGTCTGTAACATGTTAGGTTTTTGTGATAATCTCGCTGCTGTAAGAATACTGGAACTAACGTTGGCATGGTTACGGAAGTTCATTTCTTTATCCGATTCCTTAGAACAGGGGTAGTGTGGTGCCAGTATCTCCATAATGGTGGGTTTTAGGGCCTTAAAACATTGTTTTCAGACCAGTAGGGCTTACCGAGTTTTGTTCTTTGCGTAAAGGGGCTTAAAATGAGCTTTTTCTCGTTCTTGTACGACAAATTCGATTTTGCCTACATTAGCCTATTATTTTTATATCTTCCTCCGTCGCCCCCCTTCGAATTGTATTGAAAATAAAATACAGCCCATGTTACTCACTGGTAATGTAGCTTTCTATAGGTGAAATAATCTTTAAAATCAGTTCAATAGTTTTTGAGTTTATCCGTTACAAAAAAATACACATTTTTCCTCTTTATAACATTACAGTAATATAGATTATGATCTTGCGTACTTTTAAAAACTTTACTCAAACTTATTGGTCTGTTACTGTCATTCAAAACCATTTCTCTACTGATAGTTCAAAACATTCCGCTTATTCTACCAGCTCGTTTCCTTACTTCCAAGTCTTCCCGGAACAATTTTTTAAAACATTTTCTTAACACTAATTCTTTGCCGGAAATCGCCCAGAAATAGAAGTGCTGCTTTCCTGCGAAATGCTGGACATTTCACAACTTCATAACGCCTAACGATCTTGAATATGTTCAACATTTATATTCGTGGAAATTAAATTATGGTACGATGTATTACAGCAATCGTCACGAGGTTCATTCACCCCATCAACACAATAATTAAAACTGTGGGGACTTTTCCTCTTGGTGAAACTTACTACCTGACGTTTCACACCGTTTACCATCATACCATTATCTGTCGTGTCGATCTAACAACTGAGTCGGCCTCTTGCTCACAATCCTGTAACTGATTTTTGACTGCATATAGTGTAACATATTCCGCAAAAAGCCCTTCATGTGATTCCAGTTCTTTACTCGTAACAATTGTATGCATATGAAAACAAAGGTCCAATAATAGTTCCTTGTGGAACCCTCCTCAAACATTACAGACAGGGGAATTAAAATACGCATCTAATAACATAGGCTTGAACTGGAATGGAAGACAAGACCTGATGCTGACCCTTTCAGTCAAGGAGAATGACATCAAGATAGACAAAGAGACGACTCTGGCAAATTGAAAAAGAATATAAAGTTCTAAAAAAGTGCCACAAGTTGTGAATAAAAAAGCTTTTAGTCCTTGAATGTGGTGAACTCGTTCCCTTCTCTCTGTGCAATTTGTCCTGTCGACCGGTCATTGTCGGGCTGCCTTTGAGTTACCTCTCCTCTCATCTCCTTTTCATGCGGCCTACATTTTTATTTTCTTCTTACGTCCCCCTGCGCCCTTTTAAACCCCTTTTCCTCTGTATTTATATTGTTTCTCGGAAATATCTCTTTACTTTTTCCTCGCTCATGCACACACATTCCTATCATAAGAGAAACTCCTGAAGGGCTATTTCCATACATTTAGTCTTGTGAAACCCTCACCATCCCCTCCCTACCTCCTGTATTCTGTTTCATCTTGCACTCATTCTCTTGTCTTTAATTTTCTCTCGCTTGCTTGCCTTTCTCCTCCTCCTCCTCGTTCTGTTCTTCATCTTTGATCACCCGCCTCTCTCTCTCTCTCTCTCTCTCTCTCACTCTGTTCATGGTTTTCGCGACAAAATAGAACCTTTGTGCCGGCCGGTGACAATGGCGACTTTATTCCCCCTTCCTCACGAGGCAGCCATGGAGTAATTAAATTCTGGAGGGTTAGAGAGGTAGCAGCATATTGCGTGTGGTCATTACGGAGAAAGGCTACGCAGATTGAGGAGGTGACAACTACATCATATCCCCGAAACCTAAATCCAGAACCTCACTACCTATTGCTGTGTTTAATAAGGCCCATACACTGTCCATTTCCGAGCATAATTCAATTTTATTAATTTTCTTATTTGTAAATGTGCCTTATTTTCTTCGTAATTCCACTATTTGCCAAAATGAATGTGAACCCTAGGGCTCCAGGTTAGGTCCATTATTGATTCCAATTTACTTGCACCATTTTCTTCCTTATTACATGGATTTATTTTCTTCTATATTTGACTGTCGTCGCAGATATAGTTAAAAATATGAATCGAAAAGTACAATTCATTATGAATGAATCACGAAATATAAGGAAAAGGATGGTTTTGTGCTTAATGGGTATGAACCAGAATTAAGATCAAGGGAGAATGATGAGATGAATCGTTTATTTGTGGTGAAACAAGGGAAGAGGCACAGCAGTAAAGAATGTGTAGGCAGACAAATCCCTTTAAATCAAATACAGTGAAATACCGATTTAATGATACCGCGCGGATAGGAAGTGATATTGCTGTAGGGAGAGTTATCGGTATAAAGAGGGATTTCACGTTAATCATTGACCACAAGAACATCTGATAATTATGTTATTGATTTACCTCCCACTAACTACTTATTGACGGTTTTAAGATACACCAAGGTGGCGGATTTTTATCGCGCAGGAGTTCTTTAGGTGCCTGTAAATCTACCGACATAAGGCTGACGTATTTGCACACCTTCAAATACCAAAGGACCAGTCAAGTTAGTGTTAAAAGGCCAGCGTCTCAACCGTCTGAGCTACTAAGCCCGGTGATATGAGGTTTGCGACAACAGAAAAACAAAAGAAAAAATATAAAATGACAATACCTTACTTATGTTCAAAAGAGTATATTCATATTGACCACATTATTTTAATTTCTCACACATATTGTCATTCACACTATGCAGTTACAAAAATCTGAAATTACTGTCTGTTTCATGTTTCTCTTCTCAGACAGAGAAAAAACACAGTCCTAATTGCATCGAGATTCACTGCTATAGTTACAACAATCTCTGAAATTTGCGACAATTTGTTATCACGAGATAACTAAGAGGCCATTTTAATTTTAAACAGCTGCCCTGTAGCTACAGTACTGCAGTTTAAATCCTTCTGGTATAGCAAACTACCTAGATCTTCCTGAGAGTACGTAGTTGCCGACTTTTCGGAGTAGTAACTACTCACTAGTTGCCAGAATGAATGTGAACCCTAGGGCTCTAGGTTAGGTCCATTATTGATTCCAGTGTACTTGCACCATTTTCCTCCTTGTTACATGGCTTTGTTTTCTTCTATATCGGACTGTCGTCATAGATATGGTTAAATATACTAATCGAACATTCTTGCTTTCTATGCTTACGCAATAAGAAAATTCAATCTTTGTATGGCGGTAACAGATATCCCTAATTACATCTATGCTTAGATTATGGTGGTACCGTCAGGAAGGCACATCGCCGGGGTCTTGAAAGGTAATTGTAACGCAAAAATGTATAGAATCTCTTCAGCCTGACTGAAATCCAGAGACACTACCCTGCTGCTGGCTCAAAAACTGATGAAGGAAACATACTGTGGACTGCAAACTTGGAATGCAGAATGGATTTCTAAGACCCCTGTGAATGGAGATTGATCTTTGATACTATTCATCTCCCGCACGGGTTTCATCTTCCGCGGAGTGTATGGGTTCCATCGGAGTGCGCACTGGGCATGGAAGATGTGGCTCTGCGATGCATTCTTGTGACATTCTCCAAGTTGTGACAGTGGTGAAGAATAATTCTAGACAATGTGACACATCACCTTCGGGTGGCCACGTAGAGCCTTCTGCGGAACTATCAACGACCTTCTGAAAGCTTCAACAACAGCTAGTCAGTGGCTGCAACAACTATACATCCTAGTTTAGTTTAGTTCACATTTTTCATTTGTTATGTTTTACTGATATTTAACATAATTTCTGTGTGTTTTTGTTTTTGGATTTTTCTATACAGCACGCATATCTCTATAGATTTCTATTTTGTGATCTACTTTGAATTTTTTATTGCTTATGTTTTGTGAATTATTAGTTGTTTTTCAGTGCATTACTTAACTTGTGCGTGGCTTACCTTGTACCATAAGCTAAACAAGCTAGATAAATAAAATAAAATAAAATAAAATAAAATAAAATAAAATAAAATAAAATAAAATAAAATAAAATAAAATAAAATAAAATAAAATAAAATAAAATAAAATAAAGAATTAATGCCGGGACGGGAATATTTTATCGTTATAGAAGGGATTATCATTGTATCGGTAATCATTATATGGAGATTTCACTATATACTGATAGTGATACTAAGGTTAAAATGAAGTCGAAGGATGGGTTCCCCACAATTGTAAAATTATTATTCGAAGACTGCATCACTCCGGAAAAGATAGAACAATTATATTATATAAATATATCCTGGATGTTTAGGTATTTACAGGTTAGAATGCAAATTTACTCAAGATCTTTGCAAAGCCTGTCGGTTCGATAAATTTTATGAAGTATTTACAGTAAGGGACCCTGTCAATTATAGACATACCATGTTTTGTTCTCAGGCTCTTTATATCTGTCTTTGAACATAAGAATGTATTATTATTATTATTATTATTATTATTATTATTATTATTATTATTATTATTATTATTATTATTATTATTATTATTATTATTATCTTTCCGTTGAGGCCAGCTAGGGACCACGTGATGATTTCAATTCCTCAGCCTTCGATATTCCCCTCTTCGTTTCTTTCCAATACTCCATCTTTTTTCTGTGTTTCTTTTTTCTCTCCTCAGACCTCTTTGTACCAGTTTTCTTTACCATTTTGCCTTGGAATCCTTCCATATTTAACCATTTATTTCTAAAGATAATCCTTTCTGTGATTTCTTCTTGTCCTATATTATTACTTTCCTAATCTTTTCTCTCAAGAATATTTGAATAACTTTGTTGTTCATCTTTTATCATCCATCCTAAAAAATAAATCTCCTTTTTCGTATTGTTTCGGTTGTTTTTATGTTCTTAGTAACGTAACTTTTAGGGGTTCTAAGAGGCCGGACCCCTAATGTTCATGCAAACCTGATAGCAGAACTTTTGTCCGGGCAACAATATACTTGTTACTCGCTTCAGTAATCTTGCATCCTAACCAAGTAGCGGTCTTTCATCTTGTTGCGGGGTCCAGAACATTAATAATAATAATAATGATACTAATAATAATAATAATAATAATAATAATAATAATAATAATAATAATAATAATAATAATAATAATTTTCTGGACCGTCGTCAAAATGTGCGGACCGCGCTGGGAACGATTTCTGACCGGGTAAGTACTGCCATGGACGGTCCCTAATTAGCGCATTGTTCTATTGTATGGGAGCCTCATGAGAATTTATTGATTCGACAACTGGAGAAAATTCGTAGGAAAGCAACACTGTTTTTTTCCGGAATATTTACAGCAAACAATTACTGCCCGGAACATATCGCAAATTTCAGGCTGCGAAAACTTGGGAGTAAAGACACGAGCTACTCAGCTAATAGTCCAGTCATTTTAGATCAAAATTTCCCCATTACATTAAAAACTCTTAGAATCATAGGATTTGGTATATACACAGTTATCAGATACCCGGAAAACATATAAAAAGTCGTCGAAATAACTTGTGCTATGGTCACTATCTTTAAAATTGACGGCATAAAACAGGTCTTTTGTTCCGAACCGTCAGTCGAGAGATGGAGTGAAATTACCTTAGTAAACGAATAAGCTTGAGTGGACTTTTCAAAGATGACTATCAGTGTTAGATGGGTTGCATATCTTATGAATTATAAGGGGCTATTGGACCACGCCAATTACGGATTATGTATCATTCTTTTGGTCCAATGTGTAGATAGATGTAAGAGCTGGACGGTGGGGTATTGGATGATACTATTGATAGAAAGAGACCACCATCTCACTGCTTTATTGGATCCACGTAGACGTGGATGGCTTTACGAGAAGCAGCAATTGTCTTAATATTTCTTTCTCGTTCCCTATAAATCCCGAATCTCCGACGAGGCGAGCATGTTTCTAGCTGCAGCAAAGTGAAACTTTCGACAATTTGTGAGGTGGTTCAGGTCTCCTGGGAGGATGTGAAGGGAACCAGATTTTCCTGCAATGCTGTGTGATATAATAGCTACGAAGAAGACGAAGAAGATGGGCTTAGCAGTAGCAGAAAAGCTTGTGTGGTGTGGTGTGTAGAATCTCTAAACATAACTTACTTCTTGAAATATGATGAGTTTTGTGCAAGCCAATTATTTTGTTCCCGGTCCGGTTTGCATGCGAATAGCCTACAATGAGAAGACTTGGGGAGATTTCCACCCAACTCCATTTTGCCACTGTGCGTGACGACGAAGGCGACGAAGGGGGTGAGATGCTAAGGTGGGGGGGGGGAGACAATAACGTTACAGGTGGAATGTGGTCCAAAGCACACACCACACTCTCTAATACACTTGTCGTTTGCTTTTAAACTTACAGTCGACATTAATTCTACCCAATTACGACAACCAGCAGGAAATCTGGTGATTTCTGGATGGAAAATATTTATTTGCTTTTTCAAATGAACACCTTAATTGTATGGATCATATAAACTCACAAACTCTGAAGTACTTCTATTAAATTGATTATTTATACAAATAACTCAATTTTTTTTAAATGAATGGAAGGTGAAATGAAGTGGCCTTCGTCGGTAGATATAGAAGTAAAATTTGAGATGAATAAATAAGGCACTTTCTAGAAACTCCAGAAAATACTTCGCACTTCATTTTGTCCGCTATACGGGAAAGCATAGAACTTTGGACTTGCTTTTGGGCTTAGAAGGCGAGAGAGAAAGTGCAGGTTCTTTCGTTCTTCCCCTCTTAGTAGCCTTTTACGACAAGCATGGGATGCAGATGATGCATCATTTGACTCCACCCACAAGGAAGAAGAGTTCCGATAAATCGAAATAAAAATGAGTGCTGTGTTGTTTGAGTCATCAAGTCCATACACTGATTTGATGCAGCTTTCCTGTACTTACCTTTTCATTTCTACATAATTTCTACACCCTACGTCTGCTCTAATCTGATTGTCATATTCATATCGTGGTCTATCGCTTCCGTTCTTACCACCCAAACTTCCCAGAAAAAATACGTACATACATTATCATTATAGACTGGTTCAGTCTGCAAGCCTCTGAGGATTTGCAACTAGTGTTATGGCCTCATTTAGTTCTATACCTCTTATCTTTAAATCGTTTGAAACTTAGTCTAACAATCGTATTCTTGGTCTCCCTCTACTTCTCTTACCCTCCATAACAGAGTCCATTATTCTCCTAGGTAACCTATCCTCCTCCATTCGCCTCACATGACCTCACCATCGAAACCGGTTTATGCGTACAGCTTCATCCATCGAGTTCATTCCTAAATTAGCCTTTATCTCCTCATTCCGAGTACCCTCCTGCCATTGTTCCGACCTGTTTGTACCAGCAATCATTCTTGCTACTTTCATGTCTGTTACTTCTAACTTATGAATAAGATATCCTGAGTCCACCCAGCTCTCGCTCCCGTAAAGCAAGGTTGGTCTGAAAACAGACCGATGTAAAGATAGTTTCGTCTGGAAGCTGACTTCCTTCTTACAGAATACTGCTGATCGCAACTGCGAGCTCACTGCTTTAGCTTTACTACACCTTGATTCAGTCTCGCATACTATGTTACCATCCTGGGAGAACACACAACCTAAATACTTGAAATTATCGATCTGTTCTAGCTTTGTATCACCAACCTGACATTCAATTCTGTTGAATTTCTTACCTACTGACATCAATTTAGTCTTCGAGAGGCTAATTTTCATACCATACTCATTGCACCTATTTTCAAGTTCCAAGATATTACACTGCAGGCTTTCGGCACAATCTGCCATTAAGATCAAGTCGTCAGCATAGGCCAGACTGCTTACTAAATTTCCACCTAACTGAATCCCTCCCTGCCATTTTATACCTTTCAGCAGATGATCCATGTAAACTACGAACAGCAAAGGTGAAAGATTACAGCCTTGTCTAACCCCTGTAAGAACTCTGAACTAAGAACTCATTCCACCATCAATTCTCACTGAAGCCCAATTGTCAACATAAATGCCTTTGATTGATTTTAATAATCTACCTTTAATTCCATAGTCCCCCAGGATAGCGAACATCTTTTCCCTCGGTATCCTGTCATATGCTTTCTCTAGATCTACGAAACATAAACACAACTGCCTATTCCTCTCGTAGCATTTTTCAATTACCTGGCGCATACTGAAAATCTGATCCTGACAGCCTCTCTGTGGTCTGAAACCAGACTGGTTTTCATCCAACTTCCTCTCAACGACTGATCGCACCCTCCCTTCCAAGATGCCAGTGAATACTTTGCCTGGTATACTAATCAATGAGATACCTCGATAGTTGTTGCAATCCTTCCTGTTCCCTTGCTTGTAGATAGGTGCAATTACTGCTTTTGTCCAATCTGATGGTACCTTACCAACACTCCATGCTAATTTCACTAAAAAATACCAATCCTCAAAAACCAACTGAAAAAGTGCTGAGTGTCTTAGGATGTGTCCTAACATTCTATCCATCAAATTTTGGTTCTCCTTTCACCAATTCCATTCAGAATCTCTTCATTCAAAATTCAATCTACCCATCTCACCTTCAGCATTCTTCTGTAAACCATATAACAAAAGTTTCTATTCTCTTTCTTGTTAATGCTGAAAACATTCATCAGCAGACAAGGTAGAGGTCCCCATACTACTAAAATGCGAAATTAAGCAATTTCCTCAATTATTCCGAACATTGCAAAGGCTAAAGGACCGGGAATATTTCAAATTGTGAGTCTTGGGTAGCTCTATAAAACTAAAAAAAAATTGAATTTCGAAAATCACTTCCGGCTTAAATGTTGTTCCGGAAAACAGCCTAAAATAGCTTGTTTCCTAACTCGTTTTCTTTTCTATTCAAATCGTATACAAATTAACGTATTTACATAATTATTTCTATAATGTGCCTCTTGGTTCAATACCCTCAGGCGTGTTTTGGTTTATTGAAAAAATTTCCGCGTCGAATTTGGTTATGAAACTCACATTAGTGGTCATAATTGTAGAAAAATACAAACTGCTAATCTAATCGATCGAATACGATGATTAAGGAAAGGATTGTAATTTTTAGGAATAAAATAAACAATATATTCTCATACTTTATTATACTTTATTTAACTAAAATTCGTAGCTCATATCCCTAGGATGTATCAACATTGAGTTGCTTACCAGAAGAGCTAGTCTTCAGACGAAAGTATTCAAAAACATCAATGCTGGAAGTGGAGCAAATTTCTTTTCTTAAGAAAGGACTTCCTTGGTTGTGTTAGTCTACATTTTATCTCACCCTTACTTTTGTCATCGTTATTTATTTTACTACCCAAGTAACAATATTTTATTTACTTCCTTTAAGACGTCATTTCCTAATCTAATATTTACTGTAACACCGACTTTGTTCGACTGCACTTCCTATTTTTTTTCAAGCTCTTAGTTACAGGAAGAAAACGCACAGTGAGATGATGACCCTACTGACCTTGTGTACATAGACGAAGGAAGGTTGTCATGGTTACATCTGTCTCATTGAATTGGTGACGCTAATATTGCAGATAGTCCCCCAGTCCAAGAACATATCCGTGTTAACTTGCTACCAGCGAATCTGATACCAACATCCATCTTCTCTTTCTGCCTTTGTGCTCAATTATCTGTAATCGATACTAGTATGGATCAAGCCCCGTTTTATGTGCAGGTGCCCTTCCTAACGCCAACCCTATGTGGAGGGATACTATTGCGTGTTTCCTATGGTTGGTAGTTTGATATGTTGTATGTAAATATGTATTAAGGCGATCACATGTACACATTTTCGAAGCTAAGGGAATCTCTGGTTCGTCCATAATTTGAATCCGGGACCCCATGTACGGAAGGCTACTACGCTGACCACTCAGCCAAGGACAAGTACCTACCAAAATCCCTAAAAGAAACGAAAATTCTTAAAAGATTCCGGAGGGGACCAAGCTGTGTGTTTCGAAATAGAGGCTTAATATAAAATATAAAACGGTGTAAGACGCATGCGCAAGCAATTATTTTTACCTAATTGCAGACTATTTATTAGAATTTTTTGTAACCGTTCGAAGTTTTGCGACTTAAGTGTTTTCTGAAGCTACATATTAGTTTGTTTTACATGAAGTAGTGACAAAGTTGTGAGGGTCTATTTTTCGAGGTAATATGAAATTATGTAGGCAAGTACATAAAGAGCATTCCCAAACATATGGAAATGTAAGCTATTTACTAGTGGCTTTACGTCACACCGGCGACGATGAGATAGGAAAGGCCTAGGAGTTGGAAGGAAGTGGCCACGGCCTTAATTAAGGTACATCCCTTGTGCATTTCCCTGATGTGAAAATGGGAAACCACCGAAAACCATCTTCAGGGCTGCCGATGGTGGGATTCGAACGCACTATTCCCCAGATGCAAGCTCTCAGCCGCGCGCCCCTAACCGCTCGGCTAACTCGCCCGGTCCAAGCATATGGGACCTGCCTCGAAACAACATAAACTTTCCGAATGAACATACGCCCTACGGTTGATTGTTTGTGAGTTACCGTCTTTCTAACTGTGTACGGGAAGTATTAGTAAATAGCTTTACTCCGAAGATCCATAGTAATGTTTAAATTGGCCGAAACAACCCGAGAGTGTCAAGATACAGGAATGGGTTCCTGAACTGGGTTTAGAAGCAAAACAGCATAAGATGCAAGCGTAATAATTTTCCTCGCCGATTGTTAGAGTATAAATATTCGTTCGTATAGCAATTTAGAACGCCTGGAAGGTATGCATAGCCACTTAACACCGTGGACGGACAAGTTGCCGTCTTAACTCCTAGCAACTCCAGTGTAAATGCAGCTGTGTTATCACTGCTGTAGAGTGGGTTGTGGCCTCCCCGGACTGCTTTTTGGCTTACAATGCGGACGGGCTTATGTCCCCACCGCCATTTTCAAAGTGATGCCCTGTAGTTTATGTGCGCTTGAATGTTTACCAAAGTTCAATTTTATTTTTCACATTTGCATTAAACTTCCAGAAACTTCGGAATGAATTTTTCGATATAATATGGAAGGAAGTAGGTATGAGGAATGTTGAAATCTATCGATGTACGGAAAGGTAAGTAAAGTATATAAATGAAAATATACATGAACTAATGAGGCACTTCCAGTTGCACACAGGAAACCTGATACTTCGAAAATTCCTAGAGCTCGTTGAAGGAAAGCAAACTGCAGGGAGGGGTTTGAAATTGAGGCTCAGGTGTAAACATACGTAAGATGCAAGCGTAAGCATTTTAATATCACGTAGAGGAAAACATTATTTTTCGAAAGGGTTGACGTATAGGTTCCGAAAATTTCGATGTTGTCTGAGAGTCCAGATTAATTTTAATAACCTAAATACCAATTAAGAGCGTTATACTTTCAGAAAATTAGGTCTTTATCCTCATCCATTTCATTCATAAGACGAAAGCTTAATAATTGTTCTACCGGGCGAGTTGCCTGTGCGGTTAGGGACGCGCAGCTGTGAGCTTGCATCCGGGAGATAGTGGGTTTGAATCCCACTGTAGGCAGCCCTGAAGATGGTTTTCCGTGGTTTCCCATTTGCTCACCAGGCAAGTGAGTTAGGATGTACCTTAATTAAGGCCACGGCCGTTTTCTTCTCACTCCTAGGCCTTTTCTATCCCATCGTCGCCATAAGACCTATCTGTGCCAGTGCAACGTAAAGCAAATTAAAAAAATCTCGCCCATTGGGAAACTGTCTGTTGGGACGAAAGTTCGTTCTCCTGGGAGATATGCATAGCCACTTAACGGAGTGGACGGATAATTTGCCGGTTTAACTCCTAGCCATTTCAGTTGGTCCGATAATATTACAAATAATATTTTTGTAGGAAAATGACCCAATTTCAAGCAATTTCTACTTTGCAAATATTTTAATTACAACGATAATTACTTAAAAATTAAATAATTTCTCTGGGTAATAAAAACAATATTGGATCCTGATCAATGTAAAATGTTTGTAAACTTAGTTCGCAACACACATTGTAATTCAAAATGTAGCTCAAAACTCTAAGTCGTTAGCGAACTCAAAACATGTACCCGGCACATGCAGTTACATGTGTGTGCATGTTCTACGTTTCTAGTTCTGTTTTGAAACATACAAGGAGTCCTTTTTTTGTCTTGCTAAATTATGATTTTTCCTGTCGTGAAACAAAATTATGTTGCATGTTAAAAGTTAATGTGATGATCATCTTTTCTGTGTGCTCGTAGTTTAAGGCGCCGAGAGGCTAATTTCAAAACTGTTTTTCTTGCTAAATTTTGCTATTTGTGAGCTGATTCGCTGTCGGGGGAATTGTGTATTCATTCATTCATTCCAAACATTAATATTAAAGTTACGTTATTTTGAAAGAGTACAACCTTGTTTTTATGTGTTTAATGGTACAGTCTCCAGAAATTATTGCAAAATTCAAAATTTGCCTTTTTAATTTAAGTTTTCTCATGAAGACGTCAATTTTCGATATATTTCATCACATATAATTTAATAAGATGCGTTCATAAGAAAAAATCTGAAATCATAGAACAAAATTACGAATTAACATTAAAGTACGCGATCATTACTTTTTTTTAAAGAACTGTTTATTAACTTGTTTTCTCACTTTTTAAATAGTCTGGTTTTTATGATGTATGCAAGACTTAGCACAGCAAATAGGGTTTCATGTATTACTTTCCTAAATATGTTACAACAACAAAAAAAAAAAAAAAAAAAAAAAAAAAAAAGGAGCTCTGTGCTTTAGCCATGGCAATATTTCGTAATGAAATATGAATTTCGTATTTAGTCTGGAGAAGAATGTCCTTACCATGTGCTCATAGTTTAAGAAAGAGCTGTTTATTTAACTCAAGTTGCCTTGTATATGCTGTGTTGAAGTTTGGGATGTACATTTCAAAAATTAGTAAAGGAATATTACTCTAAGTCCAATATTTAAAGTTTGTTCAACATTTTTGTTAGTTTATTATGACGCTCCTCGGACATTCCAACGGACGGTATTGTAAGATTTATAATGTTGTTTTTCCTTAATTTTTGCATGACAAGTGGAGAATTTACTTTAATTCTTGGTAAACTCCCACATAATTGTTTACGATTAAGATCAAAACAAAGAAACAACATTCATGTATATAGTCTTTACAAATTTGTTTGGAATTCTTTTGGTCAATCTTTCATTACTCATTCTGAGAATCTGCCCATAAAAATTTCAAACGTATTTTCCTAAATGTCTCTGATATTTTTTCTGAGTGTTGGTATAAGCCATGACACTTCCTTATCATCCAGATTCCCTCTGTACATCCTGGTCGAAAATACTCCTTAAGATTTTTCTTTTGTTTTTGATTTTACACACCTTTAATGAATGATCTACCCCCCCCCCTAATGACCAGTGTTTGAGATACATAGAAACACATTGTTATTATTAGTTTGCCAGAATAATAATTTCGGAGATAGAGGAAGTTTTTAAGGACAATTCTAGAGACTTAAGAAAGTTCCTGGAAATATGTTCGCATTCCACGTGAGATCAAACAGCGATCTCTGCGAAACGTTCCTAGTGATATAAGTCAGAATGAAAAAGAGAAAGAGAGGACTGATGTTGTATGGACATATCAAAGATTAGGAATTGGAGACTGAAATATCAATTAATTAAATGGATATCGACAGGCTATCGAACAAAATTCTCACCCTCCAATTTACAACCACTCTGACATCAAGAATAGATGAGTACCATTTTCGAAATGAATCAATTAAATTATTTTGATACTGAATTTTGAATTAAAAGTTTTATTTATGACGTAATGCAAAACTACGTGTACGTGTTGAGGCCATAGTTTTGATTTGAAACTGAAATGTGATAAATAAGTTATGTATTTCGTGAAAATAATTGTGCTTGATATTGGTGATGCGGATGATTATTTTTAAAAGGACCAAACATTTAGGTCATCGGATCCTGAGTTGAATATATAATGTGGAAACTACGGACATCCTTTGCGTGAGCTTGGTTGTTTAAGAAACTTAGAGGTTATTTCCAGACCTGTTCTTTGAATCATTGGTTGGGAACTTTAATGTGAATTATCTAGAATTTTTTTTAGCAATTGGTACTAAATCCATTTTCTTTGAAACAGTTAAGAAATGTCGTTCTGTATCTTATGACGTTATTTACCGTCAGTATTTTATATTTCAATAATGTATTTCTTAATAAATTTCGTCGTTCGGGAAAAAGTCCATATCTCACAATGCTCTTCCTATCCAATCATTTCCGTAAGACTGGTCACGCCTCCCAGCCACATATGGACATGCAGTCCATAAGAACAATTTTCGTTGTGTTCATTTTGCTATGCTAAAGTGTAAAGGAAAATGAACCTTAAGTACATTGTAGCCTACTGTGAGAGTGCGGAAATGAGCCACGCAAACATACATTCATAGAGGGTGGTACGGTAAGGCTCATTTTCCTTTCCACGGAAGCATAGGAAAATGAACGAAACGAATATTGTTCTGATGGGCTAAATATCCATATGTGGCTGTGAGGGGTGAGCAGTCTTAAGGATAATAATGAATAGGAAGAGCATTGGGAGATATGACCTTTCGACCGAATAGCAACGATTTATTCCTTTACATGAAGGGAAATCAATCTTTTTCCCGAATTGTCTTATCATGATTAGACGAGGTCAAAAGGAGGAACGAGTAATCATTAACTAAAGAAAATGATAATAAATTCAACAGATGAAGGAAGGATATTCCGTTATTAGTTTTTGATTTATTTGTTTCTTCTTCTTTTCGTTTTAACCCTCTGAGGTTCACGTTAATTCGTATCAGCTTCGTTTCTTCTGGTCTTTCTCCTTCTCCAGTATTCTTTTATTGCCATACTTTCCGTGATGATTTTTTTCTGGGCCAAGTTATGTCCTGAAAACTTGTTCAAGCCTAAATTTTTCATTTATAAATCACTCTGCTGTATATCTCTGGTTCTTGTACTCCCCTTTCACATAGATCCCTTTGTACTTCATGGATCCAGCATACTTTGGTTCTCTTGTATTATTTGCAGTGTTATCCTCTCCTGGTCCATTCTCCACGCTCCTTCGTTTTCGTATAATACCCGAGATTTTCTCTATTTTGAAATACAGTTCTTGATTCACTCGTCTCCTGAACTAACCGTCCTCTGTTCTTGGCGGTCCCAATATCTTCCTGAGAATCTTTCGTCCCACCATTTCTAATCTCTAAAGAACTCATGTTCTGCTGCTTATAAGGCTTCAGGACGGATCACTGTGTGGTAATGTCTCCATTTTGTTATTAATCGAAATACAACCTGTGACAATAAATTTCGGTGAATGAAGTCAGAACGGTCGATCCGACAACACTGCACCTGCGTAGCAGCAGGTTTTGACCACCTGCTCTCAACATTGTTCAGTTGAGCATGGTGTGTGTGTGTGCCGTGTAAGACTCGTTTGACACAGTGCGTGTTTATTGTGTTGGTTCTAAACTGCGAACAGGAACATGAACGACCAAAAGGTCAATGTACAGTTTTGTTTTAAGCTTGGCAAGACACCGAAAGAAGCACATGCGATGCTGGTACGTGTTTATGAAGATTAAGCACTGTCCTTGAGGTGTGTATACGAGTGGTTCACCCGTTTTCGAGGAGGTCGGGAAAGTGTTTCTGACAACCCCCGTAGCGGAAGACTGGCAACCGCCGGCAGTGACGAAAACATTGAGAAGGTGAGGACATTAAACGCGAACGATCGGCGATTAACTGTGTGCATGATAGCGGATGAACTGCAGATTAACGATATTCCTGACAACCAACGAAACGTGACGAGGCGTTTGAACACCATCCCAAAGGAAGCCTTCTTGCAAAGTCTCCAGGACATGTATCGCCGATCTCAGCAGTGCATAGTTATGGGAGGGGACTATTTCGAAGTACAGTAAGGTCACTGTCGTGCATTGTTCATCTATGTCGCTAGTACAGGAGTATTCACAGAGCTTTATTGTCACAGGCTGTATTCTATTTTTTAAAGATATTTTTGAATAATTAATTTTGAATTTTTATAGGTTCGTTTTTAACACATGCAAAGCTACATTATTAATTTAGGATTTTGAAGTTACATATGTGTGCATATCCTGCTTTCTAGCGGTGATGTGGAATGAAAAATTCCATATAAATTTTTATTTTCTAAAAATATAATTGTTTCATGTCAGATCTACGGAGACTATCACCATCCTTGTCGCGGGTCCAAAAGGGTCACACAGCTGTGAGTTTTCATTCAGAGGATAGTGGGTTCAAACTCCACTGTCGGAAGCACTGAAGATGGTTTTCCGTGGTTTCCCATTTTCACACCAGGCAAATGCTAGGACTGTACCTTACTTAAGGCCACGGCCCCTTGGCGGATAAAGCCAATTGTAAAAAGAAAAGTTCACGAAGCATTATTTGAAGCATATTTAATATTTTGGTCTGTATTTTTGGAGTTTCTTGCAAATCTCATGTGATATTATTTTATATTTTTGAATTTTATTAAAATTACGTTTGTTCTTCGATTACTTTAATTCTAATTTTAATAAAGGATGCTCAAGCGATATTAAACAGAAGAGACAACATAAATTATGATCTTGTAGATGAAGAGAAGATATGCGATTATTTTTTCATAATATTGATCGATACAGCCGTCTGTGGTCCATGAAAGTACAACGGTGTTTCCTTCTCCATGGTGTTTTATCCTTGTTTTATCCTTTGCTACCGTAGATCCTTGGGCTTTTGCTTTCTTTTGCGGCAAACAAAAGTCTTTCTCGGAGGAGATCGTTTACGTCTTCGACCTTCGTCTTAAAATTACTCTGTCCAAAACATCTTTCGTTATAATATTCTATGATTTCAATTTCTAGTGTAATTCTTGAAGCCAGATTGGTTGCAATATGGAGGCTGAGAATTATGTAGGCCAGCCTATCGGACTCCATTTATTTATTTATTTATTTATTTATTTATTTATTTATTTATTTATTTATTTATTTATTTATTTATTTATTTATTTATTTTTGTATATTCCGGTCCTCATTTCCAAATCGTTGATGTGTTCATAAAACGCCAGTCTCCTCTTTCTCAACCATACATATATCACTAGGAATGTTTCGCAGAGATCGTTGTTTGATCTCACATGGAATGAGGATCCATTTCCAGTGACTTTCTTAGGGCCTAAAATTCTGCTTTAAAAGTTCCTCTGTATCTGGAAGATAGTGGGTTCGAACCCCACTGTCGGCAGCCCTGAAGATTGTTATCCGTGGTTTCCCATGTTCACATCAGGCAAATGCTGGGCCTGTACCTTAATTAAGGCCACGGCCACTTCCCACTCCTAAGCCTTTCCTGTCCCATCGTCGCCATAAGACCTATCTGTGTTGGTGGGACGTAAAGCAAATAGCAAAAAATGTTCCACTGTCTCCGAAATTTTTATTCTGACTAAATAATAATAATAATAATAATAATAATAATAATAATAATAATAATAATAATAATAATAATAATAATAATAATAATAATAATAATAATAATAATTTTTCTATGACTAAAACACTGATCATTGGGGGGAGTTAATTGATTAAGAATGTAGAAAAATAAAAATGAAAAATATTAAGGAACATTTTTGGACCGGTCTCTACAGGGGAAATCTGGATGATAAGAAGGCTCATGACCAATACCAACATTCAAAGAAAATCTCAGACAGATTTAGGAAAAGTCGTTTGAAATTTTAGGGGCATATTCTCAGAATGAGCAGAGATTGACCGAAGGAATTCTGAACCTTGCCCTATCAATGAAAATAAAAACAATGGCTGCTTGAAGTTGGAAATGCTCTCTTCAGGAAATAGGTATCACAGATGACGTTGTATTAGACAGATCTATATTCAGAAAATTAGTGGACAATCACCGCTTTACACACCATACAAGCACTACCCGGTCAGAAGAGAGCAAGACAAGCCATATATTTATTGTAATTTCTTTTTTTTAAATCCAAATTCCATTTTCGCATTTTGGTCCTATTCTTTTTTGTGAGGATTTTCCTTTCTTATTTTTCGATCATCTATATTCGAGATTTGCCACCAATTGTGATAGTTTCAGATGCATAAAGTAACTACTGTGTTGTAATGTCGTAATTTTGTCCTTTTTGATATAGTTCCTTTAGTTTATCTTTTCCAAGTAATTTTGAATTTTCTTCTTGCTTTTGTGTTGTTAATTTATTATAATTTTTTTGTTTTTGTATTTCATATTAAAAGTGGAGACTGTGATCATCTTTTGCGTGTGTTTCTCGTGTAAGGAGCTTAGAGGCTAATCCCAGAGCTGTTTTTCTTGCTCAAGTTGCTGTTTGTGGGCTGAGTCGCAGCCTGGGAAGTGTAATGCCGTGTTCCAGCCCGGATTTAAGCTCACAGGTTGGCGGCCGCCTCTCGCCTCACAACTTTGCACTTTTAAAACACTATCACGAGGACGCGTGCTCCACAAACTCCTCCCTCTCCCCTCCTTCTCAGCTACATTTCTTTCAATGTCTTCTTTAAGAAAGTTCTCTCCCGAAGATATGTAACCGTGTTCATAACACAGATTCCTTGTATGCTCCGTGGAATTTGAACACGCTCTATTTATTCCTCTCCTTATTAACGCCAAAAGAGTCATTTGCTTTTTTTGCTATCTCTTTAACGTCACACCAACACAGATAGCTGCTTTTTTTTTGTCGACAATCTATTCTGTGCTAACCTGTGAAAAGTGGGTATATAACTACATAGGAGTCCACTATTCTTCTTATTAATTTTTTCTTCGTTGTGCGTATTCAATGAGTGCGTTTGAACTTGTTCGTTCACCTAATAGTTTTCGCCTTCTCCCCCAAAACCCTGCATGGATGCACTGTATTTCTTCTTGCGTTCTGTGGACTACTTCCTACCAGTTTCCTTCTTAGGTTTCTCCGCGAATTTGTGCTTGGCTACTATTGTACTAAAGGCTCCACGATCTTATGTGATACTGTCCGCCTTAAGTTCTTCTAGCCAATTATTTTGACCTTCTTCGAGTTGATTACTTTAAATAATCTGTTGGTGAGTCCGTCGCTGTCCATTCTGTAGATATGGTCATATAATTTCAGGCGTTTCTTGCGTACGGCATCAATGAACCTCTCAGGAAATGAGTAGAGGTTCGCTTTTCCCCTCTTAATCCACATTCCATTTTTCCGAATAATTTTCCTTTCAATTTCTATATTTTGGAGTAACCTCCAAGGGATATGGTTTCTGAGACGTATAAAGCTTCCTGCAAAACAACTGCCTTGAAGTGTCGTAATTTTGCATTACGCGATACGACTCTTCTTTTGAAGTAATGCAACGTTAGTCTGCACACCGTATGGAGTTTGCTGGCTCGTTCTCCGTTGGCGCTACTGTCTAGACCCGATGGTAGTATGATTTCTCCAAGGCATTTGTAGGACGACGCTTGTGAAATTGTGGCGTTATTTTTATTATTACTCTTAATCCATTTACCATCCAGGGTTGGTTTATTCCTCAGACTCAGCAAGGGATAACACATCTACCACCTCAAGGGCAGTGTTCTGCAGCGTGAGACTTTGGGCCGGGGAATACAATTATAGAGGAGGACCAGTAACCTCGCCCAGGCAGCCTCATCTGTTATACTGAACAGGGGCCTTGTTGGGGGATGGGAAGATCGGAAGGGATAGACAAGGAAGAGGGAAATAAGCGGCCGTGGCCTTAAGTGCCATCTCGGCATTTGTCTGGAGGAGAAGCGGCAAACCACGGAAAACCACTTCGAGGATGGCTGAGGAGGGAATCGAACCCACCTCTCTACTCAGTCGATCTCCGAGGCTGAGTGGATCCCGTTCCAGCCTCGTACCACTTTCGAAATTTCGTGGCCGAGCCGGAAATCGAACCCGGGCCTCCGGGGGTGGCAGCTAATCACACTAACCGCTACACCACAGAGGCGGACTATTATCATTATTAATTAAATTCTGGTCTGAGGAGTAAGAACCGAGTTCAGCTGATATGGGATTTTCTCAAGCTCTTAGTTACAGGAAGAAGACGCACAGTGAGAAGATGACGCTACTGACCCAGTATACATAGACGAGCACTGGTTGCCATGGTTACAATGATGTCAGGAAATTCATGACAATAATTCGGGATAGAGGTGGTGGTGGTGGTGGTGATTCCTTTGAGAGGAGGTACAAGTGTTCTAGATAGCACCCTCGGTCCAAGAAAGATATCCATGTTAAAATAAGTACTGGTTGACCCTTGCCCATGGCCATGCTATCAATAATTATAACGTACTGTAAAACCGACCTGACTATTGTTCTCATTTCTACCGTGGTCTGAAACCACAAGCTCATTTGTTCTTTTTTCCCCTTTTGTCTTGTTACTGTACACCGTATTTGTAATCGTTATTATGCGTATACATGATTATTCTCGTATTATCTGCTTATGAGGTGTATTTTCCTTTCATGGTATCCGAAAACATAGGCCGCGAGTCTTGGGAAATATTTTTAAGTAAAGCCATCATTTCGTTGATCCGCTGCGAGTCTATCTCGAAGGTGCTTTAACCTTTCTCAAAGTTTGAGGACTCTGATCCCGTGACGAGGTTTGGGATGAGTGCCGCTGCCTCTTTTTTCTTCCTCTTGTTTTTGTATCTTCCTGTCCTCTACCACGATAACACTCCCTCTCTCTTACCCTGGATTAAAACTTTCACGTATGACCGCTACACTTTCAAAACTAACCTAAGTGTGGTTAACCCCTTCGCATTATGCAACCCTCCTAACACCCGTGAGCGCAGGCATAGCATTATCATCTAGTTAAATACAAGGGGCAGAGCGCAGGGGAAGGGGGATTCTACAAGTTTTATATATCTGCTCATCCAGACACCTTCCTAGCTACCTTCATAATCGTAACGCTTAGTCTAACGGCTTGTAATGTTGAACTGGAAGGGAAAGGGTTTTGCGTTCGAGAGTTTCTTCCCTCCTTCGCGCAGCACAGTTCAGTCGACTGTCTAGATCCCTTGCTTCGCCATAAAGTAGTGGTTATTATCTTCTTGAACTTGTATATAGGGCAAAGACTTGATAAATCTACAGTTATAATAGAAAAATACGGAATAGGATAGTTGAGGGACTGACTTCCTGGATTTTTGTGAAACGCAAGTCTGACTGTGTGAAAGGAAAGACCCTTTAGAAAGTCAGTTAAATCTTCTTCTTACTCTCCTCAAGCGTAAGTTTGGTGGTTAACAGGCAGGTCTTCCAAGCGTTTCCGTTCTTTGTCCAGCAGCTTCAAGTGGCAATAGGTGTGCGTGCCTTAAATGTTGATTATAAATTGCATTCTAAGTCTTCCTTTGGTGTTCCTAAAAAAGCCCAAACACCATGGCACTACAGCCCTTGAAGGGCCTTGGCCTACCAAGCGACCGCTGATCATCCCGAAGGCCTGCAGATTACGAGGTGTCGTGTGGTCAGCACGACGCATCCTCTCGGCCGTTATTCTTGGCTTTCTAGACCGTGGCCGTTATCTCACCGTCAGATAGCTCCTCAATTGTAATCACGTAGGCTGAGTGGACCTCGAATCAGCCCTCAGGTCCAGGTAAAAATCCCTGACCTGGCCGGGAATCGAACCCGAGGCCTCCGGGTAAGAGACAGGCACGCTATCCCTACACCACGGGGTCGAACTTTGGTGTTCCTAGCTTACATTTTACCTTCAAACAGGGCGGTGCACCAGTCGGTATGATGAAGCAAGTGACAGACGAAGCTTTTTCCTTCTTTTGTTAAAGGTTTCAACGAAGGTGCGTGTCTCATTTGCTCTTTTTAGAATGTTCTCGTTTGTGACCCTATCAGTGGAAGGTGTTCTTAGCAGTCGACGCCAGCACCACATTTCAAAGGCCGTGAGTTTGAGCACTATCCCTTTTTGGCTGGGTCTATGTTTCTGAGCTATAGCTTACAATACTCCACACAAAACTTTTCACCAAGTGTTTTCGTACCTCCATGCCAATGGCATTAGATGTTAGTAGACTTCTTTTTTGAGAAAGCTTCCTTCACCTGTGAAATCAAGCCGTTTACATCTGACACATATATTTCATCAGACTTCCTAGATATTTGAATTCCTTTAACTGATCTAGTTTTTCTCCACCCATCAGCACATTGGCAATTTGGTAATTACTAAAGCCCGGATTTTTATGCAGTAACAACTTAGACTGCAAACTAATTTAGTTAGTAGGAAGTGTCGGCCACCCGCTCTTCAATAATGTAGCAAGAGTAACATAAATTATAGGGGTTCTGATGGGCCATACCCCTAATGTTTATGCAAACTCCATAGCACAGTCGTTGTGAAGGTAGACTGTACTTGCTACTCGCTTCAGTAAGTTTGCATTCTAACCTATTAATGCATAAAAATCCGGGCTCTAGTAATCACCCTTGGTCTTCTTTCTGTTTATTCTCATGCCACACCTCTCTTTTAGCAATTCGTTCATGTGATTTAGTGCCTTCTATAATTTTTTATTTTTGGTTATTAGTGCTATATCATCTGCAAATCGTATCGTACTGTACAGTTTGTCATCAATATGTATGTCATGATTGTTGGTAGCTAAAGAATCCTTTATGGCTTCTTCTATATAGATGTTGAACAATAGTCTTTTTTTCTTTTTTTTGCTATTGGCTTTACGTCGCATTGACACAGATAGGTTTTATGGCAACGACGGGACAGGAAAGGCCTAGGACTGGGAAGGAAGCGTCCGTGGCCTTAATTAAGGTACAACCCCAGCATTTGCCTGGTGTGAAAATGGAAAACCACGGTAAACCATCTTCAGGGCTGCCGACAGTGGGGTTCGAACCCACTATCTCCCGAATACTGGATACTGGCCGCACTTAAGCGACTGCAGCTATCAAGCTCGGTGAACAATAGTCTGATAGTGATAATGTACATCTTTGTCATACACCCTTTCCAATTTTTCTTCAGTACAATAAATAAATAAATAAATAAATAAATAAATAAATAAATAAATAAATAAATAAATAAATAAATAAATAAATAAATAAATAAATAAATAAATAAATAAATAAATAAATAAATAAATAAATAAATAAATAAATAAATAAATAAATAAATAAATAAATAAATAAATAAATAAATAAATAAATAAATAAATAAATAAATAAATGAATGTTCAGTTCCGGAGCGCTCAGCCCGAATACGAGCACGTGATACAGTTATTAGACCAAGTATCATCAAGACTGTAGTGTCATGGGGTTGGTTTGTGTTAGTTTAGGACCGTGATATCCAGTAGATAGGTATTAAACCGTTTCTGCTGTCAGTGTATGAAATTTCGTGAGAAATTTGAGAAAATCCACTTCAGAGTAACCTAACCGATGAATTATTATTATTATTATTATTATTATTATTATTATTATTATTATTATTATTATTTATTTATTTATTTATTTATTATTCGTTATGCCCAATTAAAAAGCGCGTTTGAACTTGTTAGGTTGATCTGGCAGCTTCCCATTGTTCTTATTTTTATTCTTCTTCTCCTCCTCCAAATATCTCTTCACCGGGCAAGTTAGCCGTGCGTTCAGGGGCACGCGGCTGTGAGCTTGCATTCGGGAGATAGTGGGTTCGAATCCCACTGTCGGCAGTCCTGAAAATGGTTTTCCGTAGTTTCCCATTTTTACTCCAGGCAAATGCTGGGGCTGTACCTTAATCAGGCCACGGTCGCTTTCTTACAACTCCTAGGCCTTTCCTATCCCATCGTCGCCATAAGACCTATCTGTGTCGGTGCGACATAAAGCAACTAGCAAAAACAAATATCTTCATGAATTCGCTGTGTTGTTTTTTGCGTTATGCTGACAGCTCTTTTCTAGCGGTTTTTAAATCTTTTTCCACGAATTCCAAACACTGTACGATTTTTTATCATATCATCTGTAGCGTTTATAATTTGTAAATCCTGATTAATTTCTTCCACCCAGTTTATCTTGCCTTCTTTGAAATTATTACAGTAAATATTTTTAGTCGATCTATTATTGTCCATGCTACAGATGTGACCATATAATTTCAAGCGTCTCCTACGTACAGCATCAACAAAGGTATCTGTTGCTGAGTACAGGTCTGTAGTTTTTATTTTAATCCATATGCCATTTACACGAGTGAGGCTATATATCAGGGGTGGCCACTAACCTTACTTTTGGGAGCCGCAAATTTAGGAGACAAAAATTGGGAGCATGTTCAGAAAAAGGTTTATAAAATGAAGACACGTTTTTCATTTTATAACAAATGAAGGAACATTTATTTTCTTCACCACACAGAACATTATTTTTCGGGTACACATCAAGGAATGAGATTTAACTTGAGAAGTCCTTTTTTTGAATATTTACTTTTGCTGTTAGTTTTTTGAAATCTGGCTGATAATTGGTAAGCGCAGTTCGCATAAGCTCACTTAAATGTTCATCAGTTCGTTCAGATCGATATCTAGATTTAATGAATTTAATAGTTGAGTATCCACATACATAAGTAGTCCCAAAGATTGAGATTAGTCTTTTGGCACACTGTTTTGTTAGTATGTATTTTTCTTCTGGACCATTCTTCCAAAATTCTGTGGTCGAAATGCCCCTTCGTTTGAGTCTTTTTAGTCCTTCGTCCTTTTGCAGTTCTTGTAGCTCCAACTCTACAGCTGCTGTATCCTTTGTTATCGGTGATGAAACAGGACTGCCATCGCCCACAACATCAACAAGAAAGGATTTTCCAGGAATTAAAATTAAGGTTTAAGTAATCTCAAATCATTAAATCTGCCATTGATCTCTTCAGCAAGTCCAGACATTTTACTCGTGTAATCTTCCGTTTCCACCTGAACATCAGGAAGGCTTTCAGTAATTTTCTTCAAACATTTGAAGTGAGAAAATGTTTTAGTTTGAAGGTCTTTCCCAAAAAGCTTCAAACGAGGGTACACACTCGTGCATCCTTGCATTATAGTATGTCAATCCCGTTGAAGATGACACTTTAAGGGTCAAACTCACAGGCATATATAGGGAGCGGGGTGATTTATTCTAGAAAATGAGGTATAGTGAAAACTGTGAAAGCTAAATACAGTCTGGGCCAATTCAGAAATATCTTTACAAGGAAGATATTTCTTTGAGCGGCAGAGTGTGTTAGTGAGCCAGTGTCGTGAGGGGAAGCCAGTAGCGTTCACGTATAGTCAATATTGTACTGAAACAGCACACAGTCGCACACAGAAAAGTAACGACACTCGCTACTGCCTACACGTGAACGCGACTGGCTTCATCTCACGACACTGGCTTACTGACACACACTCTCCCGCTCAAAGCACTATCAAATGGAAGGCGCCGGAACTATCTTCACCTCCCATGTCTTACCACTGACCTGCAGAGCTAATAACGTTAAGCCGTACATCACTGCTACTGACTGCCGCCAGCCGCGAGATGTCGTTAGATTCCATTCATTATCATTTAATTTTACTCTAAGGTTGGTGTCAAGAGCCGCACAGGACTGACTCAAGAGCCGCACGCGGCTCGCGAGCCTCGTTGTAGGCAGCCCTGCTATATATTTTCGTAAGAATTTTTCGTTCTTGCTTTCCAGTTTCATTAATTTTTAGAGTGGCCTTCTAGGGATGTAATTTTTGAGGCATATAATGCTTCTGGCAAAACAACTGTCTTGTCATGCCGAAGTCTCTCATTATGCGACATAACTCTTTTATTGAAGTGATTCCATTTTAACTTTGTACATTATTATTATTATTATTATTATTATTATTATTATTATTATTATTATTATTATTATTATTATTATTATTGGATGGCAGAAATACAGCTGATATGATATGCAGACTACCCCAGGCTAAGGAGGCATTTTTCAAGAAGAGATATCTGTTAATATCAAGGCATGCGTCTTTCAAAACTAGAAAACGATTTCACAGAAGTCTTGTTTGGGACTTAACCTCTTATACTCGTGAAGCGTGGTTGAAAACAGGTCAATATATATTATAATAAACAGTATGCGGCACTACACTTTAAAACTGAAGTCCCCCAGCAGAGGGAATCACAAAACTTACTTTGTCAAAAAACGAAGCAGCCGCAGTTTCTAGAGCAAAGCTACCAAGGGGGAAGCCGACCCCTCAAAATACAAAGATATATATCTCTAGGGAGTACAAACCCTCATTTTAAGTTCAATTGTAATGGAAGGGTATCGAACTCAGGATTCCAATTTCACACTTCAAGTACATTACTAAATTGTTCATGAGACCATTGATTACTATATTTAAAACTCAGTAGCATTTTACACTGGCTGCCCTAATTCCATAGGGGAGCCACACACAATTAGAGGATGCAAAGATCTAGAAATCACCGGGGCAGAAACTTATACTACACAGCAAAAGTTAATGGAATGGCCGAGAACCAGCTGAACCCGTTCGAGCACTCCTAGTACAAGACCTCTAATAGGGCAGGTGACACATTGTAATAGCTATGCTCCTTTATGCCTAAGAGACAAACAGTTTTAAGTCTAAAAAGACGGGGAAGAAAAATTTAAAATTTGAAAACTTAGTCACCATAAAACAAAGTTAATAAGGGAAACGAGGGTACACACTCGTGCATCCTTGCATTATAGTATGTCAGTCCCGTTGAAGATGACACTTTAAGGGTCAAACTCACAGGCATATATAGGGAGCGGGGTGATTTATTCTAGAAAATGAGGTATAGTGAAGACAGTAAAATGAAAATGGGAAACCCGCTACAACGTGACCATATAATGGTTTTATTCAAAAGTAATTACCAAAAGCGTTAGTACATTTTTCCACTGGTAGACGAGACGATCAATTTCAGTTTTGTAGAAAGAACTAGATCGCTGACGGATACATAAACGCGCCCACTCTTGCACTTCCTGGTCCAAATGAAACCGATGTTCACGAATGTCTTGCTTCCTCAGTGATTCGTCGGTTTCTCTGGGTAGGGCCAACAATCCGCCCTATCACATCAGGAGTAATGTGCGCCATTCTCGGTATCTCGTATGCCACTCGTCATGGACAGGCAGTGCTCGTCGTACACAGCAGACATGCGACGATGAGTTTCGCGTACTACAGCAAACTAAGCCATGAGAAAACGAACCACACTTCTCTGCTTGCCTCCATATCTACAGCCGGACGAACACACTAGACCAGTCCGCGCACCAACAAAGGCATGCACAAGAACTGCGTGCACCTCTGAGTTGTCACTAACGAAGTTCTCCTACCACAGCGATGACAGTATCGTTACGTCCACGGACCTACTACGCTGACCTAGTAGGGGGAGAGGTGACACTCCCGCGTGGCGCGTCCCAGGTGGCGGATAGTGGGGTCCTAACCGGCTTGCCGGCGGAATTGAGGAAAATAAAATACCTCTCGCGGACCAAACACACAACCCCCTGTGGGTGGGGGCTGCAGACGAAGAATACACCCACGGTATCCCCTGCCTGTCGTAAGAGGCGACTGAAAGGGTTGACCAAGGGATGATTATATTAAAACCATGAAGCTCCCTGTGATTAGTACCAGCACGCGGGGAACACCATGGGTCGCTTTTACTTGCGCGTAGTACCACTATGTTAGGTACCACATAGGTTTGTGATTAGTAGCAAATGAAAGCGCGACGGCTTTTGCAGTATGTGTGTTTAGTAGCACTATATGAGCGACACCATGGTTCTGGCTTGCCTATGATTAGTACCCATTATATGAGGAACACCACGGGCTAGTACGGGTCACTGTGGTTAGTATACTTAGGCGATGAACACCTTAGGTTTGCATTGCCGCAATGTGCGAAACACAGTAGGTCTGTAATACATGTGCGAATTTCATTACCTGTGAGTAGTACTATAATGTGTGGAATACCGCGAGTCTACGCTACTCTTGAATAGTACCGCAACATGACAAATACCAAGGTTCTAGCTTTCTAGAGAGAAAGTACTTGAATTGTGGACTCCTTTCGACTATAAGCGTCATCGATTCAGTATTGTGCTATAGAAGCAGTCCCTTGGTCAGTAATACTATTGTTTTACGCGAACTTCTGTGCATGTGAGGCACCATGGGTCGGTTCCACTGATCGTTTTAAATTCACATCCATCCATCCATCCATCCATCCATCCATCCATCCATCCATCCATCCATCCATCCATCCATCCATCCATCCATCCATCCATCCATCCATCCATCCATCCATCCATCCATCCATCCATCCATCCATCCATCCATCCATCCATCCATCCATCCATCCATCCATCCATCCATCCATCCATCCATCCATCCATCCATCCATCCATCCATCCATCCATCCATCCATCCATCCATCCATCCATCCATCCATCCATCCATCCATCCATCCATCCATCCATCCATCCATCCATCCATCCATCCATCCATCCATCCATCCATCCATCCATCCATCCATCCATCCATCCATCCATCCATCC